>NC_068382.1:4676246-4976246 GCF_023724105.1 Carassius gibelio
CTTCATATGATCGCACATTAGAAATGTTTGGTGAGATAAAATGTGCACAATAACATTATTAAGCAAAAATATATAGTACATTAATTTTTTTCCCTCCAGTACCAAAAAAAACAAACATATAGCATCAGATCTTACTGATGCTACGTTCTTTCATAATTTAGCCCCGGGGCCAGTTTAATACCGGGTTTCGGCACACATCCCTAGATATAAAACCAAAACTCATCCATTAAAACACAGGGTGCTCACGTGAATCAGGTGAATGATGACAGGTTCTAGATTACAGAAAGTTGCTCTGGCTTCCACACAGAAACTCAGCTGCTGCTCAAAGTCCCTCCCAAACGACACCTGATGTAGAGAGAGAGAAAAATAAAAAAAGATTCTGTGAAACTATAGGTTATGTTGAAGTTGCTGACTCTGACCATACCAGTTTACAGTTTAAATGATATGTCACCATTTAGTTTTGGCATTATAGTAATTTTTGTAAAATTTTGTAAAATTTTAAAGGTTAAATATTGCAAAGCTATCGATACATGGTCATTTTCATGAGATTAAACCAGATGGTCTGACTGTCCTGAAAAACATGATTCCATTTGTGTCACACTGCTCTCGAAAGTGAACTACCTTTCAATTCATGCAAACAGCAGGTTTTCTGAGAGCTCATTATCAGATGTATTTTTAAGATGGTGACTCACCATACGAATAAATCCAATAATCAGCAGAGACAGAGATCTTTTCTCATCATCTAGAGTTAGAGCACTTTAACACAAAGACCATATGCAAACACGTCAGCGTAACAATCCGCAATTTTAAAATGGTGAGACAGTTAAAAAAAATAGCCCACTCACTTGACAGAGTCATGCATGGTCTTACAGATGTGCAGCAGTGCATTGAGAATGACTGGGTCTCTTGTTGCTTCCTGCTGGTGTCTAAACAGAAAATATAGAGAGAAACCTTTAACCTAGAACTAGAATGACCATCCTCTGTCTGGAATTTGAACAATTGTTTCTCTACACAGTTCTAATATCGAATAGTGAGCGACAAACGTACTTGATGAAGACCTCCATGATGGATTTACACACCTCCACCCTCACACTGTCTTTCTGGAACATGTCCAGAAAGGGCAAAAACTTCTCCTGCAATCATAGTAACATTATTTATCAGCAAAAATAAAGCATTTTTATATGATTATACTATTTTTATATTACTAATGATATTTTCATTTACAGTTTTGGGCCAAAATATGAAGGAATATTTTCATGTACATACTATTGGCCCAATAGTATGTCAAAGTTACATGTGATTTGCTGAATGAACTGAAATTGAAAGATATTCAACACACAATGGGAGAACTACATTAGTCCAATTCTAGTATTCTGGTTGGGTCTGGTTTTTCTCTAAACCAAGTTTAGTACTGTCAAAATAAAATAAAATAAAAATCACCAAACGATTTTAATTTAGCCATAACACCATAAAAATAAATAAATGATACGTATATAAATTAAATCCACATTTTAGTAGGTTTTAGTATACAGTATCAAACAAATGTTTGCCATATGTTGTGTTTATCACAACATGTTCATGGGTTATTCAAACAGGAACACCTAATGTATTCATCAAAACTACACTTCTAACTCTAAATTGACTTGCAGTTTTAATCAAAACATTACTGTAATCCAAATTGAAATGGAATGTTAATACATGAATAATAAATGTATGTATTGTATTACATTCATATCACTGAACGTAAATAACAGCAAGTCTGTAGGATTCAAATTCAAGAGCTGAATTAGAATTCAAAAGGCAATCTGAATGGAGCACAGCCCTGCTAAAGGTCTGTTTCGGCTGTAGTCATACCATCGAGAAGAGCACAGAGAAGTCGTGGAAGTGGGGAAGGATCTTCTTTATCACCGACTGCAGCTAAAACACAGAGGAAGAGGGATGAATAGCGAGGACTTCATCGACACCTTCTCATATCATCTTGTGTACATGTTTCTTGCATACCTGTGGATATGCATCCTCGAAAGCTCTGTCTGGAGTCATGTGTTTGATGATGTCAGCAAGAACGGTGTTCACTTCCCGTTTCTACAGGGAACAAATTTGAAAGGACATGTTAAAAATGGCAGAATTTCAAAAATGTCTGAGCTAAACAGAGCAGATCACTCACTGTGAAGTGACGGCAGGTAAACTCCACCCAGATCTCGGCACAGTTGATGTAATCCTGAGTTCAAGAACACACAGTAAATTCTGTATTCAATTCATATTACATATTCTCTTTCTATACTGTGTGTTTTAAACCACTGAGAGACAACCAGAGGTGTTTACCCTTGGACTGCGCACTTTAGTGACGACCTTCCAAGCTTCGTTGAGTATGGAGAGTCTCTCGCTCTCTGGAGGGTCAGCACAGGACAGACTGCGACCCAGAGACGCAAACAACAGGTGCTGAAAAAAGACAATCAGGAATATAAACTGTGACACAGACACTGATATACACCAGACCTTTGGCCTGTCTGTAGATTTATATGTGTGTTTTGTCACCTTGGGAAATCCAGCTTCATCACAGTCTTTGATCATGCCAATAAAGTCTGTCGCTCTCATTGCAACAAATTCTGCCCGGAATGCCCACATGACCGAGTTCAGCAGGAGAGCACTATGGGAAAATGAATGAATATTGCACATTCAATATCAAATCAATATTATAGATTTTTACATTTTCTGAAGATGTTTGGCCATGCCAAAGTCATAACCACAATGCTAAGCTGTTCTGGGTGGGTTGCTTAATGGTCAGAAGAGCCCACCACTAAACTTATCTATGATAATCTCATCTCAATGGGATTTTTTCACCTTTTTTTTTTTTGGCTTTTTTAGCCAAAATTTGCAAGTTACTCTCTTTAACAAAACAGATTTGAGGCATCATTTCTGAGCAAAGCACAACCGATCCAGGAAGTACATGCTGTTATGAGCCAAAGTCATTTGTTGGTTGTTTCCATTCTGCCCTCTTGTGTTCTCTGTGCATGTTTGTTTCAGGTGGGCGGTTCCTGGAGATAATTTTTTGGAGGCTGCGATTGGTTCTCCTCTTCACCTGATCCAGATGTAAGGACTGCCCCAAACACTCAATCGGGGCCATGATTGTGCCATCGCGTGTGACTCCACAGTTTGCTGTTTGCCTTGTTATTGTTGTTTATTTGAATTTTTGAGTGTCTTACCAGAGAGATAGTGTGTTGGTATATAAGGTTGCGATTGTGTTCTGTGATAATTATATTATATTGTTTTTTCTTTGCCTAAATTCTGTGATATTCCCGGTTAACTTGACCTAAGCCTGATTGACTAAGATTTTGGATTCTGATTGTAAATTGTTTGCTGTTAACTTGTATATATATATATATATATATATATATATATATATATATATATATATATATATATATCTTGTAAACATTTTGTTAATCTTAGTTGTTGTTAAGTTGAGGGACGTAGGTGGTTAGACGCCATTTTATTTTGATATCACTTTTCACATTGTTTTGGGTTTAGGGAGTCAGGTAAGTTGAATCTGTATTTTGTTTCTTTCGGTTTCTTTAATTTTGATTTAGGAAAAGGGTTAACAAAGAGGATTTTTGTTTGTTATTTTGGCCTTGTCTGCCCCTGACGTTAAGTCCCAACTTGTAAATAAATTATTGTTTATTCAACCTCTCTCTGGTTCTGAGACTCTCTTCCTTTTCCTGTTGCGGCTGACCCCTAGCGGTCGTAACACATGCTTAAGTTTAATATTCAGTCTTCCGAAATTCATAAGTATGAGCAATAGTAATATGGATTCTTTCATAATTTAGCATCTCACTAATTATCAAGAAATATCCGGCTCTCACAAAGTCCAATGCAACTAAACGACAAGAAGACATCAACCCTATTCACAATGAGAATTCTCCTAGCATTAAAAAAACAAAAAAATGAAAGGGTTCATAGAGATGCACTGTTTTGTTGTGCATGTTTTTCATGGTGTCAGAAGAGTTAGCAGATCTTACTTGTTGCCCAGCTTCTTGCATCTGTCCATCATCTCTGTTAGCAGAACCTTTAAAAGACACATTTTATCACACATTTATCAATCAGAATACTTTAGACTGTTACCAATAAAATATGATCAACATCTACAAAAGCCATCTTTCCAATGCCAAAATGGCACAGAACATGACTGTTTAATGCTGTTCAATGGTGATGAATGTTTTTAAATGTTATAAGATTAATGTATTTTTAAATAGTCTACATACAGTATACAAATGAAAGTCAACTAATTTCAAGAAAAATTATAAAATAATTACTGTTGATCATCAGCAGTGATAATTCACACCCCTACTGTAGAACAGATGCAAGCATTGCACACAACCAAAAATCTAACAGTAGCGCTGTCATCTTTACACATCTCCCAAGCATGCAACAGAACACCTTGCAACTATGGGCAGATGTTTGAGTTATCCTATAGAAATAGTCCATGTCTGACTTTGAATTGAACAAAGGATTAAATGGAAATGAAACAACTAGTCAAGCACTTCCTCTGAGTGGGGTATATGTATGTACCTCTGGTGCTCTGTATGCCACACACTGCAGGATCCAGTGTATAGCAGGAGAATAGAGAGTCAGATAGATGGGAATCTCCACCCGCTGCTGCGCCAGCTGATTCTGCACACTTTCACCATGAATCTGACGGAAGGAGGCCAGCAGGTCAAAGAAATTCTTATTGAGGCTGTCCTTCAGATGCGGCGCCACCTCCATCCCAACCTGAGAGAAAGAAAGAGAGCTAGAGTCTCTATGATACGGCTGGGGTCCCTCCTTCAATTTGAATCTACAGGGGTTTGCTTGTTTTATCATCCACTATGCAACAACTGAAAGCATGAAACACCACCTTAGAGCAAAAAAAAGTAGAAGCTGTAGGGAAAACCTGCTAAAATACATATTATGAAAGAACATTATTATTTTCACCCTGCATAAATATGCCCGTGCGTACACAGCCACCAGTGGGTCTCCTATTCCCCTGATCATCGCTGTCAATCTCTGCAGCGTCTCCTGAATCCCACTGAAGGACAGAAAGAGGACATCAGTGACCTTTAAAAATTAAAAAAACACCTGCATGAATCGAAGTGTTGCATTGCTCAGATACGTACGACTTTGTCAAGAAGCGGTTGCATTTCAGAAGAGCAGCCTCAACATATCTGCACTAAAGTCAAGGGTTCACGATTACATTCTGGGGTTCAATTCAGATTTTTTATCCTCATAAACTAGTTTAATCCTATAAAGATGACTGGATCTAATTTTACATGCACATTTCTTAAGGCCTTTACATTCTTAGAATGAACAAAACTTTTTACACACCTTTTTGACTGATAGTTGATACTTTTTTAGCAACGAAAAGGCCCTCTATTTTAACTGTAATCTTTTCATTCTGAAATCTTAAATCGATTATGACTTGTATAAAGTAAACATAACAATCACTTTTTAATTGTTAGCAATATTAGTAAGATTAACACTAGACTGAAGCAACTTACGTTTACTTTATTATCCATTTATAATGTTTAGAGAAATCATGTTAAAATGATATATGATATGATATCAAGCTTTTGAGGCACATATATCTCTCAATAACCGTTGTCTTACATAATATTATATATTTAGAACTCATCTAATAAAACTAGGCATTTAAATATCATCTTACTAAGACGTTTTACAGGGAGATATTTAAATGCATGTATTTTAGGTAAACAGTTTGTTAAACTGTTATAAAGATCTGATTTGATTATAAACAGCTGATCTTTACATGGCCAAGAGGTAAGGTGAAATTCTGTTTGCTTAAAATGTAAATCTGCATTACATTAAAGGGGGGGGGGGGGGGGGTGGAATGCTATTTCATGCATACTGAGTTTTTTACACTGTTGAAGAGTTGGATTCCCAAGCTAAACATGGACAAAGTTTCAAAAATTAAGTTGTACGTTTGAAGGAGTATTTTTGTTCCAAAAATACCTCTTTCGGTTTGTCACAAGTTTCGGAAAGTTTTTTTTCGAGTATGGGTCTGTGTGACGTTAGATGGAGCGGAATTTCCTTATATGGGTCCTAAGGGCACGTCTCCCGGAAGAGCGCGCGCTCCCGTATAGCAGAGCAGAGACATTCACTGATCAGAGCGAGAGCGAAATGTCACAAAAGAAGTGTGTTTTTGGTTTGCGAGGGCAAGACAACCCTGCACAAATTACCAAAAAAAAAAAACAGCATTAAGGGACCAGTGGACGGAGTTTATTTTTACAGAGCATCGACGGAGTTGTGCACGTTTTTTGTTTGTTTCCTGCATTTCGAAGATGCTTGTTTTACAAACAAGGCCCAGTTTGACGCCGGATTTGCGTATAATTTATTTCTTAAGGATGATGCAATCTCAATGAAAAAGGGTCACGATCGTGTGTTGGAACCGCAGGCGGTGAGTAAAACTGCTTCAAATATCTCTGCCTTCGTGTTAGTGTGTCCGCCTCCCATGCCGAGACCCGGGTTCAAGCCCCGCTCGGAGCGAGTCGTTACTGCTGCTGCTCTCGTTCAGTTTCAGCCTCTGGATCTGATTCTGGATCATAAATATACGCTGAATCTGACTGTTAGCCATGGTTTGTTTTGGATGATGTTTTTTTTTTTTTCTCACGGTAATGTCACAACTTCCAAACGCTCTCAACGCAAAAGCTTACTCGTGCTCGTGATTCTTTAGCTCCGCCCACACGTCACGCCTCCAGCCGGTCGTGTTTTTCCAGGAAAAATCGGCACAGACAATTTTTCTCTTATAAATTTTATAAAACTAAAGACTTTTTGGAGATATGAAGGATGCAGTACTACTCTATAGGTACTCAAGATTAACAGGATATTGAGTGAAAACGAGCATTTCACCCCCCCTTTAAAAGCTAACAGAATCTGACCTTACTTTTCTGGCCATATAAATATAAGTAACTGCAAGTTTAATATTTTTGCTCAGTTTAGGCCTATGAATAAATTTGAGGAGATTTTTCCTCCACTAGTATGAGTTACAAATTCTTCTATATCATACAATATGAGTCAAACAAAGCCTGATGTATCAAAAAACATAATAATAATAATAATAAAAAGCACACATTTCTTTTCTTTTTTAGATTTTGTCAAAAGGTTCAATACTGTTGCATTTTCAAATTATATTTTTCGGACTATTTCCGACCTTACATGCTTAATCATTAAAACATCGTAGATTGACTTCCTAAACAGTAGACGTGCTAGTGCTTTTAAAACTGCTGTTTGTCCTAACACGCTTATTTAATTTAATCTTTTTAGTGTCAACACTTCTTGAAAAAGCTTAAATAATGAAATAAGAACATGGAAAAGTGTGTCAAAATCCTGCTGAAAAGATACAGTCGAGGGACAAGCTCTCTGATGGAGGCGATCTTAAAGAACCAGTTGAGGCACGTCTCTTTGGCCGTGTCATTCACATCATCAGCGGAGAACGATTCTGAGAACAACATTAATGAGGAAATCCATTTTAAAAATGTCACAGATGTGGTAATAGAATAGGCTGAGCTGTGATGCGTTTTGTTTCACCTGGTAGAGGATGAGGGTCAGCACACATGGACCAGATCCTGTCATAAACCAGACCACCTGTACACATATGACACCAACAAGAGCAATGGACAGACATTGTGCTTTTGTCTTGAGGCATTTTAATACAATTTTCATGGTAACCCAAAATTTTGCTGTAGTTTATCAGCTCTAACAAAAGTAAATGGTGAATCTTGCCATTTATAAATATATATATATATATATATATATATATATATATATATATATATATATATATATATATATATATATATATATATATATATATATGGAAAAACAAAAAGATTATTTTGATGAACTCTTACCGAAGGTGTCTAGGATATCTGTGATGAGAACAAACTTGCTGGGGTAGAACTGAATTACTGACGTATCGGAGAGCAGCTTGGAGCACTGACACAAAATAACATCATAAGGAATGTTTACTATATTTTGATAAATATATATATATATTTTTTTTTGTCATTCACAACAAGACCAGAAAAGTGCATTATGAAAATTCATTTTGTTTTTGAGCTAAAATGTCATTTGAGTGTATTCTGTTGGTTTGTGTGTTCACCAGTCCTCAGACCTGGATGACAATTTTCAGAGCTTTGACTTTCTGGTCCGAGCCCCAGGCCTCCTTCAGAGACTGGTTGAGCTCTTCAATGCGGTTGACATAGTCCTGCTGGGACAGGTTCAGCAGCTCCCTCTGAGAACCCTGTTGGCACACACAATACACAACATATTCATTAACATACCTACCAACAAACGGTAAAGCACAAGACGTCTCCAGATGAGACCCACCTCCTCCAGGTCATCCAGTTCCTCCAGACGAGTGCGCACCTTCTCGGACACCGCTGAGCTGGGACTGGATGCTTTATCTTAACACAAACCAAACTGTTAATGTGCCTATTAAAGTTTGTTAAGTTATTGTACAGTACTTTATCAGCACTGATCAGGACGGACCAACAATTTAGCTATGTTTTTTTGTTATGGATTGCAAGTGTTTTTTATTTTCATCATCAGTAATAATGATAATAATAACAATTTAGAAATTTGATTATTAATGGAGGTTTAATGGAGGACAACAACTGGAATAACTACAAAGCAAGAACAAATGAAAAGAGTCTTCAAAAACTGATGAACTCACTCTTGTCCGAGCCCATGAAGAGATTCTGTAAGAGAAACAAAAGCTCCATTATCGTGTGTCAAAAGTAAAGACTGACAGGATGAGTAAAAGGTTTTAAAGCGCTGCACCTACTATAGACAGTTTCTCTGTGGTGGTGAATCTAGACAGGATCTCTCCACGTTTAGATGACCACGGCTCAAAGTCTGAGCCCACTTCCTCCTCTTTCTCCTTACGTTTACGTCCCAACTCCTAAAACAAAACAGTAGAAAGTGAAAAAGTAACAAATGTTTCATGGGTTGATCAGTTTGATGTGTATTCACAGACATGATGTGTGTATTCACAGGATTCTCTAAAGTACCTTTGAACAATTCCATGGTATTAATTGAGCACTATGCTGTGTTCTGTACATACCATGGTTTTACCATCTGATACTGCACAAGTATATTTTATGAGAGTACTAGTGTTCATTTATAGATTTCATTATACTCCTTCTGCTATGTTTGTGTTAGAATTTTGTGAATTTTACCCCAGCAGAGACACTGTGTGAGATAGTTGGTGTCTGAGATGCCGCAGCGAAAAGAGATAGTGGGTCGGTCCCATCCAACATTGAGCTGAGTGGATCCAGAACCACAGAACTAGAGGAGGAAGAGGAAGAGGAAGTGCTGCCTTTCCGCACACCACGGCGAGCTTTAGAGTCTGTCACCTGGAAAGAGAAAAAAAAAAAAGAAAAGGTATGATCCACACATATAGTTTGATCCAGAGCAAGACAGTCTAATCTGATTCTAGAATTTTTTCCTTTTTCTTCTATTGAATAACTAATTTTTTTTTCAGAGATTTGATTCATTCTAATTACCAAAATCTGAAATTTAAGGAAAATACATATTCTTGTTCAACACACTCAAACGTTGTTTACTTGATGAGGACTTAACCTCTAATAACAAGACAACAGTAATATATAATATATATATATATATATATATATATATATATATATATAATTTATTTATTTATTTATTTTTGCTTTGAATGAAAGCATTTAATGAGTTTTTAGGAGTTAGGAGTTAGAAGATGTACCGTGATTGCTTTAAGTGGATGATAGTCACTGAAGTCCACTGCTGAAACCTCCAAACGACACATCTGCAACTCACCCTCATATTTACGGGCCCGAGAGTGCCTGTGCAGAACACGAAACATATACAGAAAGATGATATGGACAGTAGTATCAATACATAAGCCTGAACAACAAAGGGCTTGAAAAACGAACAAATGTACCAAAAATAACCGAGTCATAAAAAATAAAACAATTCTGGGCATGAATAAGGTTACCATAACGTTACCATTGTTTTGTGTAGTTGGAATGACTAAAAACAGTGGTAGGAATACCACAAGTAGCTTTAGGTAAAATAAGTAAATATCAAGGTATTCGACTGTGTAACTTAACTTACTCCTTTAGTATCACGGCAGCTACCAAGGAAACATGGTATTAACGTTACATTTGTTACCATCAATGTGCTATCATAAAAGTTAACGTACAAATTCCTCTAGTCTATCGCTAGTACAGATATCTTACAAAATACATATTCATCATTATTTCTATATTAATTAAAAACGTCGCGTTAGAATTTGATAGTGTCAAAAAATGTTTTAAAAATATAAACACTTCTCACCACTGAACTGAAGCCATGGTCATATGATCCTGAAGTGTTTGACGTAAGAGTCGTGGTGTCATAATAAAAGTCACCAATTTATTTGTGAGTGATGCACTTATCTCTAAAAAGCTGTAAATTCCGCAGTGTTTGTGTACAGGGTTTTCTTCACTATACTGGGGACTTAAAACTGAGTACACACCATCTCAAGGGGACTTATGTCGACATGGGGACCTAATTTGAGGTCTCCATGGGTACAAAAGCTTATAAATATTTCTTTCTTTTTCTTTTCTTTTTTCTCTAGAAATTGTACAAATGCAAAAAAAAAAGAAAAGAAAAAGAAAATCTATGAGGGGTAGGTTTATGTGTAGGGTTGGTGTAGGGCGATAGAAAATACAGATTGTACAGTATAAAAACCATTACACCTATGGGGAGTCCTATAGACAGATATAGATAAATAAAGATACATTATGTGTATTTTATGTCCACATTTTTATGTGAAAGACATTTTTAGAGCATTTGCTCATCCGCAATGTCTCAAAAATATATTTGACAGATAACGTTATAAATAACATGATGTTGGTTCATTGTCACTTTTGCAAACAACATTTTGATTAGTTGAATCAATGTTGAATATTCAACATAAAATCAATGTTATTGAATCATCTTTATACTGTGATCCAGGTTCAACATTAATGTTGCTAAATCAATCAATATAATAACTAACATTTTGTATGTTTTACAGACAGCAACAATAATAAATAAATAAATAAATAAATAAAATAAAACAATAAAACAGGACACAAAAAATAATAATAAGGTAGATTTGTTTAAGTATATTAGGCAGTTAAATTTTTATTTATATATTTATCCTTTATTTTACCAGGAATTATCCGATTAAGATATAAACCTCTTCTACCAAAATGGCAGCAGATTACAAGCACATAAAACCAAAATATAATAAAGAATAAAATCTTATGTATATTTATGTGTGTGTATGTGTGTGTGTGTGTGTGTGTGTGTGTGTGTGTGTGTGTGTGTGTGTGTGTGTGTGTGTGTGTGTGTGTGTGTGTGAAACATGCAAGTTTCCTTTTACGTAGGTCAGTAAACAAATGTGTATAGGCTGCACCTGAGTCTAATGAGAAAATATCACTTATGATATTGAGAACTGCACGATTTTGTGACCAACTTCAAGTCAATGTTGGTTCACTGTTACTGTCATCAGTCATGTGTGCTCTAAGCGTTCATTCAAATTTCAGTGTAAATCCAAAATATTGAAATGTCAGTTTTAAGCGAATGATGCCTCGGTTACAATTTATTTTAAAGTGTACTTGTTACAATGCAATTACACATGAGTTATGTGAATATAGGGTTGCGGGTTATAAGGTTAGGGTTAGTTGTTTTGGTAACACTTTATTTAAAGGTGTCCTTGTTACACGATACATGTACTTACTATTATAATGACAATTAATGATGCATAATTACATGCAAGTAATCCCAAGTACATGTAGTCAATTAATATTATTCAGTACTATAATTATATAGTATTCAGATGTATAATTACACTGTATCAAGGAAACCTTAAAATAAAGGGCTGCACTTTATTTTACAGTACGTGTACTAACATGTACTTAAAGTGTACTTACAGTGTATTTATCTAAGAAAATTCTGGTAACACAAGGTAACTACACTACATGGGGTAGGGTTAGGTTTAGGGGTAGGTTCAGGGTAAGTACCTAGCTATTACATAGTTTTTGTAATAACTATAATAAGTGCACAGTATGTACATGAGGAACAGGACTGTAAAATAAAGTGCTACCAAATAAAGTGTAATGTGTACTTTACTCTTCTTACTATAGTAAGATAATTTACCATGTAACAAGGACACTCCAAAACAAAGTGTCATCAATAGTTGAATGCAAACAGAACATTGTATGAACGTCACCTTACTGTCCGAGATCACTCTATCTTTAATTTGAAGAAAAGAGATCTTGAAATGATGTTCCAGATTCCGTTCTATCCTTACCTTTCTGTTAATCAGAACCACATCTTTTTGTCCCTGGTGATTACGTCCAAGCTTTGTAAAGCAGTCTGGAAGAAATAAATTGCACAGTACATGTCACAACTGTAATTCCTCAGCCTGTTACTTAATGAAGCAAAGCTCCGAGATTTGTGACTTTTGGTTCACGCTAGCTTTGAAGTTAGCATCAGTATACTAGTGTACTCCTACATTTGACTGGTAGAAGATATACACATTTTTGGTGTTAACATTTATGGTCACAGATCAAAAATAGCTAAGTAACACTGCTTTTTGTCAAATCAAATGCTCTCTAGATTGAAGGCCAGAATATACACAATAAGGTGTGATGTAATTTTTAACAAAATCTGGGCAAAAAAAAAAAAACTTTGCACAGCTGTTAAACACCTTCAATGGAACAACCTTTTTCAATACTTTATTTCCCAAAATATTAAGCAAAACACACTGTATTAAATATGATATGAATCTTTGTGGTATTTGCTAGTAGATTAAAAAACGAAGAACAAGAAGGACACATCACACAAATGGTGTTTGCTGCGACCATTTTTATATTTTCTGTGCACAATTTTGTGAGTGGAAATTAACATTCTTTCCAATGTTTTTTTTTTTGTCTCCATGAAAAACATCATCATCAGGCTGCGATAAAACAATTCACTCGTTGTCCTTTCACAGGCATAAAGAGAAAAAGTAAGGAAATACATTTGCATCTTTACATGAAGTCCACATTTCATTCGGTTCTCGGACACATTCATTCCACGGTTTCTCTCTCTATATTTAGATATATTTCTAGTTTGTAAGAAATCAGTTTCTGGTCATTTGAAACAGGAGTCCAGGCCATAAGAATCAAAACGGAAGAAAAGTCCTTTAATTCCTTCTATACATTTGTCCATTTATTTTTGCACATTCTGTCTTCACCCTGCAGCGGTTGTCCTCCCTTCATCCAAAGGGACTCAGCAACAGAGTGGCGAAATCGAGGAGGAATACAAACACAGTCTGTGATTTCTTTATAAAGAAAGCAACAAAGTTCCAGCGACACATCTTTGACCCCCCCTTAGTCTCTGAGGAACATGGGCAGAGGAGCGACAATATGAGCGCGTGCCGTGTCGTGGAGGGCACATAATAGTCAGTGGCTAATGATGGCAACAATGATGACTGTCATGGTGACTGCGTGGGTGGGCTGCTCTGGGCGGAGCTTGGAGAAGGGGAGGGGCTAACACTGCCTGGACGGGCGCTGGCGGCCCGTGAACTGCTGCCCCCAGAGGAACTCTCCAAACCCTCAGAGTTCTCCAACATCTCCTGAATAAGGGGAGGCATGGAGCCGGGAATCTCCATCTTCAAGGTGATCACACGCTCTGCCCCTGTGAGAGATGAAAAATTAATTCCGCTTAATTTTATTTTTTCAAGTAGCTACACTTGAATTTTTCTTGCAGTAATATTAGACAAATAGGATTAGAACTCATCCGTGAATAAGTCATGTGGATGAATTCGACTCACCCTTGGCACTGATGCTCCTCAGGTCGGTGATCTTCATCAGCATCTTAGGGAACATGTGAGGTTTGTGTGGCCTCCGGTTCCTCACGTAGATCTTCAGTGCTTCCAGCAGCGGTTCCTGAAGAACATCCACCTGATCGGCCTTCTCCAGGTCCTGCCGATCTGCACAAACCAACAAACACCACTTCATATTCATATTCAGCTCAAAAACTCACAGGTTGTGGTAAGAGAGCTTATAGGCACACATCCAGACTAAGCAAATCATGGAGAATTGATCTGTTTAGGGGTGGGTCTAAAAAAATCTGTAAAATAACTTTTCAGGTCATCTTTCAACCCCCCCCCCCCCCCCCCAAAAAAAAAAAAACTTGCTCTATTAGAATAGATTTTTATTGTATTGTTGTTACATCATCTATATGTTCCTGTTGCTCAATTGGTAGAGCATTGCATTATCAAATGCAAGGTTGGGGGTTCGATTCCCTGGGAACACATGATAGGTAAAAACTGATAGCCTGAATGCACTGTTAGTCGCTTTGGATAAAAGCGTCTGCTAAATGCATTAATTGAATTGAATTGAATTGAATTGAATTGAATTTATATGTTCTATTTAATATATATGTTCTATTAATATTTTATCCCATAATTCTTAAAAAAAAATTGTTGTATTTATTTTACAGTCTTTATGATTTTAGTAAAAAATAAATAAAAAAACTTTAAATGTCATTTCTAAATATCAAATAAAAACATACATTAATAATCTTACATTATTATATTATTTAAACTGCACAATAAATACTAAAAAGATTTTTAAATATTGTCTTAAATTATGAATATTTTGGAAGCAAAAAAACATTTGCTACCTTAAAAATAATTTAAAAAATATTTTTATTTTTTAGATTTAAAATATCTTTATGTAAATTATTTAAATGGAAACAGGTTCTCTTCATGCTAAATATAATTTCTTCCTCTGATTTTGTGGAGAAATCTGACCTGGCAATGTTTTTGTGAGTTTATATAATATATATGTTCACTATATGTTATTTGAGCATGAGAGGTGCAATACCACCGCCAAACACTGCCCAGCACTAGAGGTCCATGTATCAAAAACATGGAACGATCACGTGACACTAACGACTAGTGGCTGCTGAAAATTCAGCTTTGCCATCCCAGGAATAAATTACATTTTAAAATATATTAAAAATAGAAAACTTATTTTAAATTATGATATTTCACAATGTTATGGTTTTTACTGTATGTTTCAATAAATAAATACAGCCTTGGTGAGTATGATGGACTTCTTACAAAAACATTAAATAATCGTACTATTTCAAACTTATATATTTCCCCAGCATATAGACCGTTTCATCGGGCGCACGCGCCTGGACCTAAGTTAACTTCCGGTCTGTGTTGTGTATATCGGTCTGGCTGCGGTGACATCTACAAACGCAGTTACAGGCAAGGTGATGAGTAGACTGAAGTTGGGCTCAGGTGGCTGTGCCGCGGGATGTGTTTCCCATACATTTATTTATTTTTGGAGACTCACCACAATTTTAAAACTGATCGATTTTCAAAAAGGCTTCGTTAAATAAACATGAGTAACGTTACGTAACGTACTGCACGTTTAATAATAATAATTCCTTACATTTGTTTAAATATCAAAACGAAGTACGGGTGTTTTTATATCGCTGTATTTCTGAAAGAAGACTTGCATGTTATATGCCTGATAAAGCAGCGTGTGAGCGTAGCTCTGCTTTGTTTACAGCTGTTACTGGGGAAACCTCTATTTCTCGCACTTTATGTCTATGCTTTAAAACATCTCCTGCTGGCAAATAATGAATTATCATTTTCATTAAGTCCGCCTGATCCACACAAAAAACACATTTTGTTTGTTATCAAAAAATATCTACTCTAGAGGGACTTGGCTGTTGTTATTGATTCTATTTGGAGTCTACCGGAAGTTAAGTTAGGTCCACAAAAGCGCTCACGCGCATTACCGTTTGTTTATGTTGATGCCGTTGAAACCGTCTATAGCAATGTGCACTGTATGTGACATTTATTAATGCAAGAAATGCCAAAACAGTACCTCCACAGAGCAGGCAAATAGCACTGAGCAGTCCCGTCTCTGCATCATCCATTTCTAGCGGTAGTAGCTGATTGGCGAAGGCGAACACCAGGTCTGTTAACGGACCGAAGCCAGCATTGTGCATCTGCGTTCTGTTCAGCGTTAACCCGTCGGAGAACGTCATGGTGTCCTGCTCAGGCGTGTAGCGGGTACAGATCCTCAGAATCTAAAAACAGAAACAGAGAGGAGACGTGTCGATCTTAACTCAGCATATAACAGCATATATTAACAACTTTTACAACTACACAGCCTCAACATGATTATGACCACTATTGTGTTTTACCAAGAGTTTCATATTGAATCTAGGGGGTAATCTAATAGACTGTAGCTGTCAAATGCGGCTTTATCAAGCTCAATGGCTAGGCCCGAGCAGATATAAACAAAACGCTATTGGCTATTTGAAAAATGGGCGGGGCTGCCAGATATCTCCCGCCCTCTCTTCCTGTTTTAGTTGAAATTATGTCACCACATAGAATAATGCTAATTCAGGAGGACAATTAAGTTGCCTTTTATTAACAAAATGTTATGATGAAGTACAACTGCATGTGCACTTTTTCACAAGGGAATGCATGTGGGATTAGAACCTGCATCCTTCAATGACTCAAATGTGAGCCTCAGGCCCCGTCCACACAGAGACGGAGCTTACCCCAATCCGATCTTTTTTTTCCTCGTCTCAAGAAATATCCGCATCCACACGAAACCGCAAAATGATGTAGTACACATGCCAGACCAGTATGTGGCGCTGTAATTCTGCCACAGAGATACACTAAAAACGGAGAAGCAGACTTGGACTATGCTCATAAACCTTGCGTGTGGTACACAAACGAACATGGAACAATACATTTATTAATCTGTGTTAATGTTAGTTAATAAAAAGACAATCGTTCAGTGTTTGTTCATGTTTTTCTTGTTGTAACGTGACGTAGAGGTGTATGACTAGGGGGGAGATGTGGGCTGATGACGTCATCGTTTCTGAAAATATATGGATTAGCCGTCCAGACGAAAATGCAAAGACGGCGTTTTCAAATGTATCCACTCTGGGACCCGGTTTCAAAAAATAGCGGTTTCACCTTACGAAAATGCCGGATGCGCGTGGACGAAACGCCTATGCGATAAAAAATGTGTGCGTATTCACAGAAACGCGTCTCTGTGTGGACGGGGCCTCAGTCTTGTTTTATGCTTTAGTGATATAATGTAGCCCGTTGTGAGGCCAGTGCAGGGTTGTAAAAAGCTGGGTTAAGTGAGTGTTCTCACCAGTATGTCGAGGCACGCGGCTTTCAGCAGTGTGATCTGGTCTGCGATGGTGAGGGTGGTGAATCCCGGCAGCTGCTTGGCGAACTCCACCGTCTTAATGATGCACTTGGTGGAGAGCTCGCTGAACTTATCCCACAAATCCACGTCTAGTGACACGCGTCGCTCGGAGCTGTTACTCTATACACAGAGAGAGGCAAGATTCAATATATACTACTAGATCACAGAGTATATCATACAGCCCTCGCACGCTCTTACCGTGGTGTATTTGCCGAGCTGACAAAGCGAGGGGAAGGTCTCTTGGTGGGCTTTCCTGATTCTTTCAATCATCTGCTCTGTGTCTGGGCTCAGCGTGTAGCTTTCTGTGCATTCTTGCTTTTTCTCTTCTTTCTTCTTCTTATTCCTGTCGTTCCTCACCGCTACACAGACAAAAAGGCAGACAACAAAGGTCAATGTTCAATGTACATATTCTAATGTCTGTTTAAGTTTCTTAATACTACTTTTTAAATAAATGCTAATTTCCTACAAAATACAATTCTTGATCTTCAGATGACATTCAGAGATGTAGATTTTCATCTACTTCTGACACAGATATACTAAGATGTTCCTCTAGTCATTTGTATCTTGAGCATATCATAATGAATTGTACCTCAAAAAAAATAAAATAAAAAAGAATCACGTTTCTGTAAGAACTATAACATTAAGTAAAGCATATTTTGTCCCTCTTATTAAAAATATTACACTGTATGTGCCTTGCATAATAGTAAATAATAATAATAATAATAATACAATTTTAAAAGCTACATTTTAGAATTAATTTTAGATCATTTTGTTAAATATAATATTTTTTTAAGCAATAATAACTTATTACTAATATAAAATAAAAAATATTATATTAGTAATAAGTTATTTTTAATTGAACATTGGTGTTGTTTATAATATTAAATTCTGAAATAATTTAATCATATTTTATCCAAAATTGTATGATAACATAGGCATCACAGTGACATGTAATTTCAGGAGAATGTGAAGTGGGCAGAAAAGAACATGCATTTATTACTACTACTACTTTTTATTGAACATTGGCGTATTTTACAATATTTAAAACATTTAGCCTAATCATATACTGTATTATCGTCACAACATAAGCTTGCCATCAAAGTGAGATGTGTGGCCATGGCATTTTAGAGAGAAATGAAGAGGGCAGAAAAGAAAAGAGATCTCAAGAAGACAGAGAGGAAAGAATGAGTGATGGGTGGAACAAACAAAACAAAAAAAAAGAGAGAAAACCTGCATGCGTAGCAGTGAAAGGCCGTTTGAGATGCAGTAACCAGCAGTAATGGAGTGAGATGAGACAGACAGACAGATAGAGGAAACGTGTTAGAGCCAACACATCACATCTGTGAAGACAGATCAAGAGGGGAGGAAAGGTGAGAAAAAAAGGAAGAAAAAGGACAGGAAGAAGAAATGCCATCACACCCCCTCCATCACTACAATCTCAAACACACTCTCTCTCTGTCTCACTCTGTCTCTGCGGGGTGTGTATTTGTAAGTTTGATGAATAGAGCGGGAGGATGAAGTCGTACATAATGCTGATAGATCACCACAGGTTTCATAAGACCCAGAGCTAATCTAATCTCGTTATATGAAGCACACACACACACAAACACACACACACACACACACAAACACACTGTAATGCCATGGCATTATTTTCTCTCCAATCTCCGCTAACAACCGGACCTTCCCTGCATCTCTCTCTCAGGCCTCTGGAGATGCGGAATTAATTCCTAAATAAAAGTGGGCTATCTTAACGTGCCTACATTAGCCCCTATGACAGATTGGCGCAGCGATCATAAGCCGCAAAACACAATTTAATGAAGTCATTAAAGAACTATTAGCCTGGCTGCACCATCACTCATGCACAAGCGCTACTGAGAGACCTGCAGCTAGAGAGAGAGAGAGAGGGGAAGAAACAGCTCTTTCTCCAGCAATATGATGAGTATTTAGTGTGTTTTTGGAAAGGTGATTTTTACACACTGGAATTGGTGATGATGTAGCCAGAAACATGCTAACGAGCAGAAATGTGTTCTATGCTAGTACGCAAATGCCAAGTGCACATTTCTGTTGTTTAATACTTAACACACATTCTTGACAAGTTCTCTAACAAACCCAAGGGGCCAATAGAGTTATGTTCAAATGTCTGCGCTATTAAAACAGCTGTACCGTACCTGAGATGCAATATGAATTGTGCTTTGATATTTCAGACTGAAAAAATGTGTGAAATTGAGCTTTAAGTCCCCTTCACACCAAGCAAGATAACTATAAAGATAACAATAAAGATATAGTTCTAAAAATCGTTCTCAATATTAAAGAATAGCAGAGTCCATACTACAACTATAACGATAAAGACATAGAGAAACGGTATCGTTGGAATCATTTTAAGAAAAAATTCCAAATTCCAGCTGTTGAACGATACAAACATTGACATCCAATCAGAATCCACCCTGCTATAAACGAGCTCGAGGATTTAAAGCGGCAGACGCACGTGTGCTCAGAATAAACAGATGATATCGTTCGCTGGTGTGGGCGCTAATATCGTTATCTTTATAGTTATCGTTCTTGGTGTGAACGGGGCTTAAGTATCTACGTTCACAGACTTGCATGGAGGTTTTTGGGCCTGTGTATTGTGTTCTCAACATCACTGCAGAAAAAAAAACGGGGTGTAAATATCAGTGTTATACAGTGATGCGGTGTAAATATCTGCTCTGAGAATGATTCAATTACAATTATGATTCTTTACTAAATGACGCAACTAAAAATGGAATCATGATTTCATTTGATTGTTTTGGTAAGATTCAGTATCATTTTCAAAAATATGCTGAAGGAGGGCCATATGATTTCAGTGATGCGAGAAGCACGGAAGCATAATTCATTCATTTAAATGAAATTTACTGTGTAATGTGGAACAGCATGGAATTTGGCAAATTGTGTATGAATAAATCAAAAGTAGGGCTATACACTTAAAAACACAATATGGATTAGTGTCTGTGAATTTTATAGACTAAATTTAGATAAACAGAATTTAAGGTGCCCCTGTTATGGATTATGAAAGGTTAATATTTTGGTTTTGGGAGTCCCCAACAACAGGTTGACATG
The DNA here is from genome assembly GCF_023724105.1 of Carassius gibelio. Classification (NCBI taxonomy): domain Eukaryota; kingdom Metazoa; phylum Chordata; class Actinopteri; order Cypriniformes; family Cyprinidae; genus Carassius; species Carassius gibelio. The sequence continues at coordinate 4,696,655 of NC_068382.1, forward strand.
CATGCAAGGTCAAGATAAACTTTTATTGTCTTATAATATGCATTTATTTATACCTTATGTGCTCAATGACTCCCAAACGATTTGTTTAATGATTAATTTTTCCAAACCCCTCCTTTGCGTTATGCTTATCTGCGGTGACTGGTCCGATTGGTCTTATTTTCAATTCATCATGCCTGTAATGCCTGATAAAGCAGCGTTTGTGAGCGCAGTGCTGCTTTGTGTACAATGTTACCAGGGAAACTGCTATTTTTACCACCCCAAAAGCAGCACCTAGTGGCTATGAATGAATTAGCATTTTTCATTCAGACCAATGCGAAAACACCAAGTGGGTGGGCGATGCGAATGTTTTTTGCTGTTGTCAACATGAAACGGCTTGGGAACTGTTTTAAAAATGACTCGTCTCAATGATTCAGAATCGACTCTTTCTTTTGAGAGACAGTAACTCACAGTGCACTTTCAGATTGAAAACTTTGCAGGATGTTTTCATTCACTTAGAGCTGTGTTACACACTGCATGAAAGGTAAATGTCAAAAATCCATAATAGGTTCACTTTAACAATGCTTGATTATTCGACTAATCAAAAAAAAAAAAAATACTATAGTTGAATGGATCAAAAAACAATGGTTAGCTGCAGCCCTAATTCCAATATTAAACGTAAAAACAACAGCCGCTGAATATCCATCTCCACTGTTGGTTATGATTTTCTTCTGCTATTCATTGCTAATTGATAAAAGTAGTGAGAGGCACCAAGTCATAGTCTTATGTAAAAGCAGTTGCTCTTGGCACATGACTAAAAGCGCAAATCTCATTGGTCAGCGGGTTTCCTCCCAGTGTGATGGAAAAGAGTTTAGAACCCCTCTGTTATGTTGACAACATGCAAATGTTCATGTTGGTCTGAACAGATACATTAAGAACTGCGGACTCTAATTAAAATGTTTATCGCAAAAAAAATATTTGTGACAAACATTCGTCTTGTTTTGAACGGGCCTTAACGCTCCCATATGTCTGTTTCAGGGTGTGTGTGTGTGTCGGTGTGTGTGCGCATGTGCATGAGGCTCTTGACAGGGATAATTTTAGAGGAGAAAATTAAAGCGCTGGCAGATCGTCCATCACAAAGATGAAATTCAATGAAAAGATAAAAATGTCAATGTTTCCTCCCTCCGCTCCCACTCTCTCCACTCCTCTTTTTTCACAATTTCTCTTCCTCCTCAGCAGCGGCAGATGAGTTGTGTGTCTAATGCATTTGGAGCAGATAGAACCCAGCATGCTGTGCTGAAAATCAATGTATGTATGTGTGTGTTTTATTACAGAAGTTATGCAGGAAGTGAAGTGTGAAAATACTGCTGTGCATCATTTTGTAAATGTACTATGAGTCAAGAGGTGTGAATTCATATGAACTCTCGAGTGTGTGTCATCATTGTGAATGATCTGATGGGTCATCTCTGCATGGAAACACAATCTCGACATGATGCCTATAGACATCTATGTGCATGTAAATGTCAGACTCGTCCATAGTGTCACGCTTGACATGCATGTGATCACCGAAAGAACTACATGAAACCTGTCAAGAACAAATGCAAGTCACTAACCCATGAATTACATGTCTAGTTTCAGGATCATTAAGACATTTTTTTATTTAATTAATGACATAATGTGGTGATTAATTAATCTAATCTAATTAATCACACATCAAATTAGGATAAATTACTCTGAGAAAAATACATAATTTAAAGTCATTGTTGTGCAAAGCATCAAACAGAGATTACAAAAAGTAGGTTCAGCAAGAAATATTTTGTTTGATAAAATTACATAAACTCTTTTGGAACATGTGAGTAAATGATGACAGAATTGTCATTTTTGGTTGGGTGAACTTTAACTTGAATCATTTATTTTCTTCATTTTGTTATTATTTCTATGAAAATATTAAATGATTTCTTTAATGAAATGATACTCTAAACAATAAACTAAAATTGCCTGTAGGTGGTGGTAAGGTCTTAATGATTAAGTCATCGAGTCATTAATTCATTCATTTGATTCGTTCAAATGGCTGATTCATTTAGAAGTAAATAGTTCTTTATGAATGGTTCATTGATTCATTAGGCTTGTTCGACTTGAAGCGAGTCATCACCATCAGACCGATCGGTGTGTGACAGATAACAGAGTTATTTTGGTTGGCAAAATTGAGCAAAACAGTCAACATTGTGTCTAAAATAACACAATATTAACTTCTTAATGAACTGTTGTATAAGATGAGTATCACATTTGCACTTGTGTGATATTTCGGGCATTTTGCCTAAAATACCTAAAATAATCATTCATAAACTTCGAAAAGGTTGAAGCAAATTAGAAGGGTGTTCATAGTGGGCTGTGTTTACATTAATCTTGTGTCATATAAGCTTTCTGAGCTGAGGTGAAATTAACTTTACATGACTCAGCCGAACACACAAGTGCTCTTTAGCACTCTTTTTCATGAGCATCTGAGAGTGCGGATAAAAATAATATTAGAGCGACATCTGCTGTAACAATTAAGCTCAAGATGCATTCTGAAAATCTCTGAATCACAGTGATTTTGTTTCTTGTTTATTCTGCAACAACTATAGGCATTTCCTGGATTTCTTCAGGAATTTCGGATGGAGAATTACTGCTGATCACAGAAACGTGCTTCACTGAAAGATATGGATATGGACAATCACAGCTTCTCCCTGATCGTGATTTATCGCCTTCACGATTTAATTTCGATTAACCATGCAACCCTACTGAAGGTACTGAAATCATGTCTCATGGAATCACTAAATCAGAGTTTCAACTGCAGAAATATGTCAGTAAAACAGCTTGATGTTACATTTACCTCAGGAAAGCCATTTAATGTCCATTCAATATGCTATTTACTTAACATGGCTTCACTGTTTGAATAAAATGTGTATAAAACAAGTTATTACAGCCATAGTTTAAATATTTCAATATACATAAAAAATATATTAACTATCATTTATTAATTTGTTTTTTAAATACTTCAACAAATTGGAGTAGAAAAAAATATATATAGTAAAAAAGTTAACATAAATTTTCTTTTTTTGAGCGTATACAACTTTTTTTTTTTTTTTTAGTTTTTAATTATCATTTACATTGCATTTACATTTACGCATTTAGCAGAAGCAACATATTTTATTTATTTTTTTCGGTATGCATGTTGCCTGGGAATTGAACCCACAACCTTTTGCACTGCTAACAAAGCTCTACCACTGAGCCACAGAAACACTCTATTATCATAATTTTTTTTTCTGTTAAAATCTTATTTCGGTGCATACCTAATCATTACTGAAAATGAGCTATTTCTATCTTTCTTTATTAGCTTTTTGGTTTAAATGTGAGCTTAACGTGTCACCCGGATATACACACACCCTCTGACATGATGCTGGATTGTTCCCTATCCCTGTGTAAAAACACGGCATGTGTGTCTCTTTCTGCAGTAGAGACTCACGTCCACTTGATGGTGAGAGCGCTTCGAATCTGTCTGGAAAAATTTCTGAACAAACACACATTCACAACCTATGCTGTAGACCTGCAAGTGTGTGTGTGTGTGTGTGTTTTTTCTCACCTATCACAATTAACTTCTCAAGTCTTACAGTGCCTAGCTGTGTGGAGACATATTCTCGTATAGCCAGAGGGAGGCACTGACTGTGTGTGTGTGTGTGTGTGTGTGTGTGTGTGTGTGTGTACTCCTATCTCTGCTTGCCGTTTCATATTTTGGCAGGACTACTTCAGCTGTAGAGAGAGTATTACTGATGCACTGCTCACATTCTTTGGACATTCCCACTTCAAGGCACTTCTGCAGCCGACAGTATTGACAGCGGTTGCGGGTGACTTTGTTAATGATGCAGTTCTTCTCTCTGTGGCACGTGTAGACCATGTTCTTCTGAATACTTCGCCTGAAGAATCCCTAAACACAAGCGACACAATTGTGACTGTGAGACAATCTCCATGAGATTCGAGAAAATGCCAGTCATTTGTCAAAACAACTCAATGTTTTCTTCTGAAGGTGCTTTTCACTACTATACTGTGTCTAAACAGTACTTTGTTATTCTTCTCTACTTTAAAGAAAATAATAATAATAATAGCTTACTGTAAAAACGGATACTACTGTATTTTTAAAAGCTAAGCTATGCTAGTAGTGTTGCTAGTTTTGGGACAGGCACATGAGAAGGGGTCCCGTCACTCACCTTGCAGCCCTCACAGGCGCTGACGCCGTAGTGGTACCCTGAAGATTTGTCCTGACACACAAAGCAGGGCTTATAGATGCGAGGAGGAGGGGGCGGAGAGGGTGGGCTCGGGACGATCTCCTCTGAACTCGTACTCTGGGTTTCGATAGCTGTGAAAGTGAGAGAGTTTAGGGGTCAATGACATGACTTTTGTGTGTGTGTGTCTATTATTACTGTATTCAAAAATACATTAAAAATCTATTCATTCAGACTGTAACTGGAATACATATTGTCTATGATGATATCTGAATTAAAATTCCTTTTAATATACTTTTTGTCAAGCATAGGCATTCAAATAAAACTTTTGTTAAAAACAGCTTTTCCAAACCAAACCAAAAAAAAAAAAAAAAAATTCTATAAACCTCAAATTTCAAACCATGTTGAATAAAGCAGACTCTCCTATATCTAGGAGGCATCCCTAACCCTGACCCCTGACCCCTGTGCCGGAGCATCACACACTGAGGCGCTGCTGTGTGGGATTGGGAACATTACAGGAGAGATCAAAGATGTAGAAGTCCTGAAGCAGCTCCTCTAGAGGAACTGAGCTTCTGTCAGAGACACACAAATGATCTTAGCGCATTCATTAAACACGTGTGACACATTTGTGCTGATGATAATTAGCCAGACATCACACATCAAAACAAGAGACGAACACGGTTACCAACACCATTCAAACCACTCATGGGAAGGTGAGCAGACCGAGCAACTACAAAAATCTTCCACATTTATAGTACCAGTAGCAGTAGTGGTTTTATTAGTAGTAGTAATAGCAATAAACAAATAAATAAAATTACTACTAATTATTATTATATTAAGTTTTTTTTTTTTTATCTAACAATTATTATTCAATATAATATATATATATATATATATATATATTTATACTATTATCAAATATATTTATTAACATTAATATGATTGTTATTCAGTATTCACATTTTTCTGTTTAAACATTATTTAACTATTAGTATATTTTAATTATATTGATGTATTATTTATTATCTGTTATTATTATTATTATATTCAGTTTTCTCAAATTCATTTTTTATCTATCAACAATTATGTATTATTAAATAATCAGTGCAATTCTATAATTCTTATTTAAATTAGTCATTTATTATTTATCCAACACTTAATTGTCTTATTTTTCTTTAACACCATTATTATTTTTAAAATGATAAAAAAAAAAATCGAGCATGAAAATACCACATATGATACCACTGCATCAACATGTCTGTCTATCAGAAAGTGAATACTGTATATCAGTAAATCAGAAGAGTATATTATTTATAATTTGGCACAAAGGAAGATTTCCAGCATTGGATCACAAGTCATATTTCACTAGTGTTTGTAATGTTGTAAGAAAAGTATACTAGTATTGCAACATAACATCATAAAGATGAGTATAATACCATTGTCAAGTATGTACATTCAATTGTGCAATGGCTGTTTGCTGAAAAATGTAGGTTTTAAAAATCTAACACTGAAACGCTTTCAATCAGCATTCACACATGACTTGGGAATCACTCAATTAAATCTTGCATACTGTAGAAACTCCTGGACAATAGATGCCTACAAATAATAGTGATATTTCAGTGTTCTCAACAGTGCACAATGTGTGCATTTCTGTGCTTCGAAAAAAAAATAAAAAATTGTGGAGAGGGTACCCGAGGTGAAAGTACGTGCTTGCCTCTCTTGCTGGTTTGGCAGCACTTTCTTTCACGTGCATGTGTGTGTGTGTGTCCCAGTCATAGCAGAGGGCAACTCAACTTGTGAGCTGAAGTTAAATATAGAACTCTTATTTACACACCACTGCTGTCGGCCCCGTCGGGCACATCTCACACACACAATGACTGCAGACGCATATCTGAAACAGCACACACACACACACACTGTCGATGTGCATGTTCCCGCCTGTCTCTCTGTGGGCAGGAAATACTCAGAGAGACGTCCTGGAACAGACTGACGGAATGAAAGGCTGACTCAGCCACGGACGGAGGAAGAATGACAACGAGAGCAGGAAGGAATTGGAGAGAATGGAGGAGAAAATCAAACAACTGCTGTTCAAACATGTGGCTATAACAGCCAAGATAAGCACACACAAGCAAAGCCACATCATTGAGCAAAACATCCGGGACATTCGAAGAGCCAAAGGTTTGTTTTGAGTGGACGGATGGACACTACAAACCTCCACGCGTGAAATCAGAAAGGCCTTGCTCTGAGTTCACGCTAAAATGTTCAACACCAACTAGGCCAAAAATCTGAAGATGACTAAAGACCACATGATGAGCATTCAATTGCTCCATTGGGGTGGGGTAAGAGTGGGTGGAGAAAAATAATATTAATCAAGTAGATGTTTACATTTTCGGAGGAAATTGCGCAAAACTGTCGATCACAGGTTAAGATGTCGGTGGTGGTTGTCAGGGTCTAGGGTTGTCTGGGGCTAGATTCATGACAATAATAGGTTCATTTCCAAGAACATGACAGGCATTGGTGTTATCTGATTATCTGATTGTACGGTGGTTCTCGTAGAAGACTTCACGATCAACTCATCGAAATACACCTTAGCCGTCTTTTTGCACTGCAAGCATATCTACCATAATAATGCGCCACATATTTTACATCTGAAAATTATGATGAAGCCTAATTATAAAATAAAAAAGGTGTTCCCTATTAGAGTCAATTTTGTAGAGTTCTTACTGAAATTAGAATTGAGCAAAATTCACTTCAGGCATAATAATAACCAGTCAATGTTTATATTATCAATCATCATGGTCACTTTAGAGTACTTGTGCACATCATGCACACTTTTTAAGGGAAGTTGTAGTTTATTTTTAACATTCTTTTCAGGAATGTTTTTTTTTTCAGTATTACGATTTTTGCCTTTATTAGTGTTATTTTTTTATATATTTTTTATCTTTAATTTTACAGCTTTATTAATTGTGCTGTGTTTTTGTCATTTTATTAGCGCTTTATTATTAAGTTATTATTTAAAGAATTAAATAATCATTGTTTTTTAAATGTATCCTTATAGTTTTTATGCATTTTTATTATAGTTTTACTTTTGATAATTTATTACAAAGTTAAACTAAATGAGGTTTTTTTATTCTTTTTTTTTTCATTTCGGGTAACTTATTTTAAGTACCAAACATGTTTTTCATGGTTTTAGTTTCAGATTTAGTTGACTAGAATTACCCTGGTCTTCATAAGTGTAAAAAAAATTTCCTTATGAAGAATTTCATTCTTTTAATCAAGCACCTGTGTGGTTTCTAGGTTTTAGCCGATTTTCAATCATGAGCATCTTTTACATGGTTTCTGAAATTCCAATATTGGAGACAGTCTCATGGAAGTAGCAATGTCAGTTCTGAAGAACTCCCGTCCTGTTTATGTGCCAATATTTTCCACAGCAAACAAGCCACTTATTACCCGTAAAGTTTGTGTAAAGTGATTTTCAGTTAAAATGCAAATAATGACTAATAATGTAGGAGAGAAACGTTTCCCATCCCACCTCCATCTTTTACTCTATTTTTACCAATTTACAGTTAGTCCCACCCAAACTCTTGCACCAGCTGAGTCAGAAGTTGACATGCCGGTCGCTCAAGACAACAGAACAAGGTTTTGACAACACTACAGAGCCAGTGTTTTCACTTCTCAGGAAGTTAACCTGTGAAAGCCAGAAACATACTTTACAAGACATTAATGTCTGGCATTCTTTTTCCTGAGATCTTGTAAATGTAACATGTACTTGAGTTATGCATTACATTCTGAATGATGGGTAAAAATTAAGCTTGAAAACCTAGAAGCATTTGTGTTAACTTTCTTGTGTTAAGTATGTTTTAGACAGTATAGTTGTATCTGCACAATAAACTGGCATGCCATGGATATAGAATTTTAACACAAAAGTGCAACAGTATGATTTTTAGGGAGTATCCGACAGAAAATCTTGAATAGAAAACTACAGTTGAATATGATATGACTGAGCAAAAAGAAATAAAAACAAAACAAAATTGTGTTTTAATGCATATCCCAGTTGGGTGCCTGCATAATAACGTGTGTGCAAACAAATAGATGCACTCAGAACACCCACTACATCAGAGAGACAGAAAGAGAGATGAATGAAGTGAGACAGGGATAAATAGAATGAGCACACTGTGTGTGTGTTGTAGTGTTTATGTCAGTGTATTCTATGTCAACCAAATTACACACAGAACACTTATATAACACACCACATTACTGCTCATTAACAACGACCTCTCTTGCTGTCTCGCTCTCCCTCTCTTTCGTGCTCCCTGTTTTTCTCCATGTGCAAGCTTCTTAATTTTTTTTTTTTTACGCGAAGCCCTGAATGTTTTTAATCATCTTACTTTTCATTTTCACACTAACATTTCATGCCTTGTAATAGCTCAGTAACATATTACCATAATGCATACTGTGCCATAATACATAGCTCTTTTTATTAGTGATTATTAGTCTGAATAGCTCTTTTAATTAGTAATTATTACTCTGAATAGCTCTTTTTATTAGTGATGCACCAGGAATATATACAGATTTTTATCAAAACTCAGAGACTTAAAATTGAAGTTTTTTTAGTAGACCGATAGATAGATAGATAGATAGATAGATAGATAGATAGATAGATAGATAGATAGATAGATAGATAGATAGATAGATAATCATAAATCATTATCACTCAAATAAAAAAATTGTTGTATATTAGCATTTAATTGCACAAAATACAGTTTCTTTATTAACTTTTCAACTATATAATTATGTTTCTACTGCAATTAATGAATGGTTCGTGCACTAGAAATAGTTTTTATTTAATTTTTGTTAAAAGCATAAACTAAAAAGACCTTGGTTCATAAAAATGAAGATCGATTAAAGATTATAAATTGATTGTTTATCCAGCTCTAGAGTCCACACAGCTGATATGTTTACCTGTTGTAGTTTACCACGTGTTGTGAATGAAATATACACTAATTTATACGTCCTAATTTCCATCAGTGATTTTGGCCTTCCAAAACTGTTTTGACATATAACGAGAATTCATTTCAGCCAAATACTTCACAAAGGAAAAAAAAAGACTCTTGCTACTGAATATATTTGGAGAAATCTATCCGCTAGCATTTCCATTCTTCTCATATGCAGTAATTTGGCTTGAAGATTAATCAAATTTCTAATCACGATTACAATTATGGATGACACAATTACGTAATCGTTCAAAGCGGCAATTATGTTATTCTGCACGCTTAAGATGTTTTGTTTTTCTTTTTACATTTTCTCAATGGTTTTTCCATTGGTTTAGTTTTAGTTTTATTATAACCTTATAATAACATTCATATTTTAAAAAAAAGAAGAAAGCAATCTAATGTATATTTGATATTTGAGGCTTAATACTGTAGAAAACCACTAAAGTTTAAAGAGTGTTTTCAGCTTGTTTATTTTCAAAAAAAATACGACCTGCAGTTGAATCAAACAACGGTATATACATAATTCAATGTAAAATGTGATAATCATAATCAATAGTCACAATTACAATTTCAAGAGAATAATCCTCAACTATGACCCTGGAGCACAAAACCTTAAAAGTCTTAAGTCACTGGGGTATATTTTCAGCAATAGCCAAAAAAAAAGAAAAACAAACAAACATTGTATGGGTCGAAATTACTGATTTTTCTTTTATGCCAAAAATCATTAGGATATTAAGATCATGTTCCATGAAGATATTTTGTAAATTTCCTACCGTAAATATATCAGAAGTAAATTTTTTAATGGTAATATGCATTGATAAGAATTCATTTGAACAACTTCAAAGGTGACTTTCTCAGTATTTTGATTTTTTTTTTTGCAGCCTCAGACTCCAGATATTCAAATATTGTCAGATCCTAATAAACCGTACATCAATGGAAAGCTTATTTATTCAGCTTTCATATAATGCATAAATCTCAATATCGAAAAATTTATACTTAAGACTGGTTTTGTGGTCCAGGGTCGTGTGGCCCTAATTTCAACATTTAAGAGTGTCCTATTCCACCATTTAATTAAAAACATCCCATAGCGTCCCAGGAGGTCTGGGCTAAGTCCTGAATATACTCTGACCCTATAACTGCCCGTCTCTTTCTCCGTCTATCTCTAGGTTCAACCTGAGGTTACATTCCTAATGTTTTGACAACCAACAAACACTGTAACTCAACCTCTATCCTGCTCTCCTCTTCGGTCTCTCTCTTCATCTTTAGGAGCCTTTAACTCTTCCTTCCTGACAGACAATACGTCTCCCTTTCTCTCTGTGCCTGCTGTAATCACCCGTTTATTCATCTATGGGTTCAGGTCTGGGTCTGGGCTTGTTTAGCTCTCATTACGAGAGGCCCAAAGGGCGCTGGGAGAGGACGGGAGGGGGTATTAATCAGATTTGGGTTGGTTAAGCCCAGCTTAAGTGTGTTAGCGGGGTAGAGACAGGCCCTATGAGAGAGCAGTCACACACACACACTTATCTCACTATTAGATTATTCACTGCCTTGCAGTGACAGAGTGCTTTAAGCATCAAGACCTAAGGCATTCCTTTGTTTTTTTGACATGATTTAAATCTAACATTAACCAAGAAACAGGGTCATCAGTGATACATCTGATCCATTCCATTTATGACAAACTAAAACCAATAAACTACCGTCCTGAAAACCAAGAGTCAAACATCACATGCAGCGAGACGCTACTTAAAATAACAATCATGTTACCAGGGAGAAAGTGTAACTAACACTGAATCAGTCAAATTCCACTATACCTTTCAAAGGCAGGCAGATGATGTTTTTATTTGAAATAATCATAGTGAACAATTTCTTGTCATTTTGCCTGGGCCATTTATCTAATATTTCACAATGCATTGACAGTATTTAAGCTACAAGGGTTGCTTTGTTTGAAATAATCATTCAGAAAATCTGACATTCATTTTAGCTGGGTTATATAACAACAAATTCAAAATACGTCACATTCACAATGATTTTGCTGGTGAAGCAACATCATGAACATCACAATGAATTTTTCACACTCTTTAGGAAACTTAAAGGCCCAATTAAATCCTTCCTTGTCTCGCTTAAAATAGATGTTTAAGAATTTAAACTGATTTAAATTTCCTGGAATTACAGATGTGTGTGAAATTATCTAGTTTGTGTGTGATGTGAGTCTGCATGGCTCCAGCGCGGATAAATCTAATGTTCTGAAGAGTATGTGTGGCAGACTAGCAGTCGGTCACCGCACCGATATAATCAAATTTACTGTACAAATTTACTTACATTTAATCTGACCTACTGACTTAAAAAACATTACCATAAAGTTCGGTTAGCTCTAGGGATGCACCAGTTGACTGGCCATAAATCGGAACCGGCCAGTTTTTGCTTAGAATACGCGATTGGCAATCAAATTTTTTTAGCCGATTTTTCCGGAAGTGCGCCCACATCAAACCGTTCAAATTATTATTATTATTGTTATACTTCATTCTCAAATGATTAATGTTAATAACATCAGCATTGGTGACTATAAATATAGTTTGTATAAGCGTGTAGATTTCAATTTCTGCACATTCTAATCTAATTGTCATACCCTTCGAATTTCATACTAACAAATTATTTTAACCCAAAAAGCAAATTATGCTCCCTTTGAACCGATTTTCTTTTAAAGCCTGGCCAACGGCGAGCGATGGTCGGGTTAGTTTGTTTGGTGTGTTCCACTCGTCGGCTCTCGTCAGGCACACATCGGCACCAGTTTGCCTGTCGGGGACGTCGGTGAGAGTGAGAACTCTGATTGGATGTTCAGTTCAGCGAAAGAGTCAGTGCCGAGAATTAAAGCGTTTATCTCGTATATCTTTGCTTCGGTTTCTCATTTTGAATGACGAATATATACTGTTAATAGCTGCTGATATGAAAGGCTTGTTCCTCTCATGCGAGCGCAGAATGCACGTGTTATTTGCCTTCGGCTGTAGTCTGTGTGGTGTGTTCCAGCGCAGCTTTTTGGTTCGACGCTGCCGACGCGAGGCGACAACACCGTCGGTTTTTGTCGCCGCTAATTCTTTGAAGTCGGCTTGGTGTGTCCCAGACTTTAAATACACATTTTTGTAATCCCAGGCTATCTGTAATCAGAAGCACATTTATAACTGCAATATAATTTAATGTCATTCACATGTGTTTCATAAACACATAATCCTTTATGGATTACAGTCCGCCGACAAAATGATACATTTAATAATTCTGGCTGCTGTGATAAAAGGCAATAAACGATCTGCCACCTGAAGTATCCTCACATGCGATAGCTTAGTGGCCGGGACAACAACTTTAAGTTTACAGATGTGACATAATAGCGTAGTGCCATGCTTGAATTTCCCACATAAACCTACCCATACCACTCAAATTAGAAAACATTATTATAAGCTAACCGTTGTGAATTGGGCAATAGTTTTGAACACTGGCTGGTTATGTACTTGCTCAAATACTGATTTTGGGTCTTTTTATTTTTTTTTTCACCAAAAAAGTTATGGACTGCAGTTTTAAGCCATTTCAGACAAATACATAAATATCATCATGGTATAATACTTTACATTTATCATCTAACCTTGGTTGTATTTTCAGCGTTATTCTCTCTGTATGGTTAGGGCATGTGTTCATGCTGAGTGGAGGAGATTAGGAGACTCCCTGCCTACACACACCTCCTGTTTATATATCTCTCTCACACACACGAACACACACACACCTGTATTCAATGTTTTTGTATCCTGCATATCCATTTTGTTCAATACTAGACAATAGTATCAAATGAAATTATTAAAATATATTTAGTGCACATTAAATATTGCAAAAAACATTAACTAGAATAACTGAAAAACATGAATGAATATGAATAACTGGACCACGTCAAGTACCTGAGCACACAGTCTTGCTCTTGCAAAATTACTTTACATAAGTATAAAGTATTATTAAGCTATATAAGTAGCTTAAAATACATAGTAATTGTGTACATGTGTGTACTAGGGATATGCCGGTATCAAATTTTCCTGTTGCGATTAATTGCTCATGCTTTTATCACGGTAAAAGCAGTATTATTACGGAAATTGAAATTTAGTTTCAAAAAAGTGCTCAAAATACAGTATAACAGGTTAAAAATGTTTTTTCTTATAACAAAAATAACTGAACATTTAAATACAATAAAGCAATACAGAAAAATAAATAGAGTTACAAATTTTGCATAGATTAAAGTGCAAAAGAACTATAAAGACCCATAGATATAACTTTACAATAAGACCTTATTAGTTAACCATTAACATTCTCAATGAGCAATAGCTAGATTTGCTACAGAAGTTATTAATCTTTGTTAAAATCGAAGTTTTAGTTTATGTTAGCTCATTAAATAACACCGTTGCAACTTTAGATTTTAACGTGTTATTAAATATTTGAATACCTAAGATGAATGAATATTCAGAATAATATTTCATTGGCAGTTTATGTTAACTAATGAATTAACTAATGTTAAAAATGTAAACTAATGTAAAATGTAAATTGACAATAAAAAAAAAAAATCTAATGAAAAAAATCTAAATGATTCTCCCATGATTCTGAACTAAAAATAACATGTAATAGAACCTTTCACAAAATAATAATTGCATATTGTAATATAATTATGTATAAACACACAGTACATACCCACAAAACTAAATGTTTATGTTAAAATTAGAAAAATGATTCCTCATTTATACTTCACTTGTTTCATTAATGAATGAATCAGCATTTCTGAATGAACCTCTTGAATTAATTATTCAATGACAAGTAATTTTTAGCAATCACTTGTAGGGCTGTAAAAAAATTCTGATTTCGTATATTAATCGAATGTAAAATCAAAATCAAAATTTGAATGCAAAAACGTTGCATTTGAATCTGAATTTGAAGGAGGCCGCCATATAAACCCCGGGTATACTTCACATTCCGTGCTCTGTTCCGTCTCGCAAACAGCCGCGTCCTCACAACTTTCAAAGGTGGACGAGCTCGACACACAGTACCACTTCTGTTTCACCATTCACCTCGCCTACATGCACCATCTGCACGGTCTCAAAAAATGACATAATGTGGACGGTGCGTGGACTACCGAAGTATACTTAACCTTTATCAGTCTCGCACAAGAGAGCCGCATGTTTGGAAAGCCATGTAAAATTAATGTAAGTTCAACTTTTTAAAAACATATCTCGAGACTTTATGGTGGGTTTTTGTTCCCCATCCCCTCATGTATTTAAATGAAAAAATGTATTCTGTGTAACTGGCTTTCCACCCTTTTTATTTAACCCTTTAACTGTCACCCTGTCCCGTATTCGGGATGTCTACATTTATTTCACTATATTACAATTAAATCTAATCTAATCTTGACAAACTGTATATCGTTGCAAAGGTCTAAGACTCCCAAATATATATTTTACCAATGTTTTTTGTTCAAAAAATGAGGTAGGAAAAGTAATAGTGAACTATAACTTTAATGAAAATGTTAACTAGCTACCATACAGAAAAAAAAAAAAAAAAAAAAAAAAATGCCACAAACAGTTTTTGCTTTAAAGTGGTGCTATTATGCTTTTTCCATTTTTCAGCTTTAGTTAGTCTGTAATGTTGTTGTTTGAGCATAAAAAAAGATCTACAAAGTTCGAAGTCCAATTCAAAAACAGAAAACTACAACGAACGACTAGTTTGAACTACACCACTTATTTTCCAGGATTTGTGATATCACAAATACCGGCGAATGGGACGAGACCTGGTTGAGCTGCACTAGAGAAGGCAACAAGTGTTATCACTATGTTGAAGACACGCTAGCTTTACCAAAGGCAGACGAACTTAGAGTGATTAAAATCATTGGGTTTTAAATAGTGCTTAAATTTGTTTAATTTTGACGCAATATTTACACTGAAACTCGCAGGTTGCCCAGCTAACCAATCTCAATTTCAATTTTCAGAAGGCCTGCCTTCATTTCATACAGGAACTATTCAAGCCATTCATGCCAGTCTGGGGAGAGAGGTCTTGTAATAATGTAAAATATGTGAAAATTAATGTATTTTTCGAACAACCTAGTTTGAGAACCTGTTCTAGTACAAAAACAAAATCAAAACTTTGTTCAAGAGCATAATAGGACCTCTTTAAATGACAGAAATAACACAAAGACAGCTCTGACATGAATGATTTGACATGAATTCTGACATGATTTGCTTTCTCTAGATTTTTTCGCCATTGTGTAAGAAAGTAGGCCAATTATGTTGCCATTGCAAAAAGGATTCAAACCGGCCCTTTCAAACCCTTTACTGCCTTTAATTATTTCCCATGATTTTTCCCAAACAAGGTCTATTTGCTTTACGAGCATGTGAACAAAGACTGTTTATGTCTAGGGAATAGTGGATGGATCTGACAGCATGAGGACCGTGAGCATCAATTATTGCTAGAGTGGGCAGCTTTGACATAAATAGTGCAGTACAAATGGCCAGCATTATTATTTAAAAATATTCAAGTGTATTTTTAAGCAATAATATGAGGTCCACTAGTAATATAATGTTATTATCTGAAAGATAGAATATGAATGAATGAACATCTTGAAAGTACAGTGATGAGGACATGTCATTCAGTCACCTTTTTTATTAGATTTTTTTTTTTTTTTTTAAGTGGAGCCAGTTAACTGATGGACAGGAATAACGTGGATTACTTGTAGATTATTATCAGCTGTTTGGACTCTTATTCTGATGGCACCCATTCACTGCAGAAGATTCATTCCTCACTTCAACAAGTGATGTAATGCTACATTTCTCCAAATCTGTTTCAATGGAGAAACAAACTCATCTGCATCTTGGATTAGATTTTCCGCATCTTAAATTTCAATTTTAGGTGTACATTTTCAAAATATATATATTTTTGAGTGAACTATCGCTTTAAATCTAATTAGTACAACATGTTTGATTTGATTGTCAGTGATGTTCTCATTAAGATGTCTGTTCCCATGGTTCATTGAGAACATGTGGCAAAAAAGGAGGCCTGAAAAGATGCCTGACTCTCATTTGTTCTTGTTTCTCACTTGCTGTTGTTAAAGTAAAATGAGACTGACCCTCTTCACTCTTCCGTGTAGGGCACATCTGAAGTTTATTTCCCATCATGCACTTGTCCCATGGGTAGAATGAATGAACACATGTAGGCTATTTCAGAAGTCACGGGTTTGTCAGCAGAGTTCGCCGGGCTAATATTTTCATGTATGCGTGTGTGCGCTTAGGGGATTTCTGAGGATGAGACGATCTCGTTCTCTCTTCAGACATCAATTTCCTGTAAGTGTCCGAGGTCTTTGAAAATCTCCCACACACTTCAATACAGAGATCAGCTCTTCCAGTGCTGAGGGTCACCATATCAATCGCTGCGCATGCAATTCTCAACAACACACACAAGTGCATTAACAGATCATTTCTGCTGTGATACACTGCTCGTGCCAATCAATGAAATCAATGAAACAATCACTTATGAAATGTGCGATTATGGAACTATCACATTTTAAGCAAAAATACAGACATGCAACCATACATTTTTCAGAATCACACTAATCCGATTCTTAAAAATTATACAGGCACATGAATGCACTGTGTGTAATCTATGAACACAGATTGCATTATGATATAACAACACTTTATGACAGCACTCTAGAGTTGGGATCAGTGTTATTTTAGTGTCACTGGGATACTATTATAGTTTTTCAGATTTTGAATTAGTAACTATAATATCCCCCCACAAATTGACAAATCAGCTGATAAAAATATAGTTAAGATGCCCAAAATTCAAAATGTACTCTTCAGTAGTGAGACACAAGATGATTGCAGCTTGTACTTCAAGTCACCGGGTCAGAAATTTTCAAATTTGTGACATCACAGCTAATTAACATATAACCCATCTATTCGTTAACTATTCAGCAACTTGAGCCCCTCTGATGAATAGTGTCAACTCCTGCTGGTATGTGGAGGGTAGCCAATCAAAAACAGACACATCATTTACCTGTACATATAGAAGTCTTAAAGCTACAGGGAGATAGTTTGGTCCAGAATGTGGTGGAAAATAGTCATAAAAATAAAGTATGACTATTTTTGGTGCAACAAACCTTTACCAGCCTTTTATGTAGACATCAGGAGAAAAGATAAAATGAAAATAATGGACCATTTTAGCAAGGGGTGGGCGATATATCGAACGATATGATCATGCGCATCTAGTCAGTAAATCTGGTTCCGTGATTACCGCTAAATCGCCATCACCTACTTTTAAATGGAGCGGCATTTAATAGACAGAGACGTAGATCACTGAAAAGCTATGCAAATATCGCGTTCATTATGCCGATCCATTTAAAAGCAGGTGATATCGATTTAACGGCAATCACATAATTTTAGCTGAAATCAAAATGTGTCACAATTGCATACTCAATGCTACATGACAAAAAATACTTAAATTAACCGATTTTTACACACACACACACACACACCAGCTAATTCCAAATGGGTAGCTGCTTTTACCCCCAGTTATCATAAAATGCCAAAAAGTCCATAGATTCTCTCTGGTTTTGCTAAAAGCCTATTTGACCAACAATTTAAACACAACATATCACATCAACAGTGTCCATATATTAACACCGATCTCGGGAATGTAACATTGAGAGATAAGATTGCTTGACATCCAGAAGAAAAAACTAATGCAAGTAAACTGGGAACATTCCTGAGATGAAAGGGGAAAGTCAATCTCATTCCTGAAACAAAGTTCACTCTCACACATTCGCAACTTCCTGTTTTCTTGAGCATTCAGAATAACAAATACAATTCAATTCCAACAAAAACACACCATGTTGCAGCTTCAATCAATCAATCACCTTTATTTATATAGCGCTTTAAACAAAATACATTGCGTCAAAGCACTGAACAACATTCATTTGGAAACAGTATGTCAATAATGCAAAGAAATAAGTTCTTCTAATTTCTAATAATTCTTCTACAGCTTCTAAGTGACCTCCAATGAATGAATTCTGAGATAGTTGGTGTTCCCAAAAAATGCTTGTGTTTATGACAACACTGGCTGTATAAATGGAGATGCAAGCTTTTATGTCTCACCTGCATCGTCTCAGCAGTGATACTGCACAGTCATTCACATAAACAGTGTGAATTGCCAACTACACAACACGTTTCATGAAGACTAATCCAAAAGTTAAAAATAAAGAAGGAAGTACTAAACACTGTGCAAGCTCTAGCTAAGATGTATTTACACTGCAGTTACAACTACATAATTAATGCTATGTATTATTGTATTATTAATATCAATACACATATATAAGAATACGTTTATTAGTAATTGTAATATTTTGAATATTGAAATATAAAGAAAATTAAATGATACTTCAACTCTAAAATTACAATCCCCAAAAAAATGGATGCAAGTCACTGTCTTAATGAGTGAATCACTGACTCATTCATTCAATTGACTGATTCAAATGGCTGATTCATTATTAAGCCCAAGGCAAATTACTGTCTTGATGAAAGACGTTGATTTATTCAGCAAAAAAAACACCAATGATTCAAAACACCAACGCTTCTTTTTAGGCTTTGTTTGGAACCGTTTTGTTGAGGAAATAAAGCAGAAACAGACAATACTGACATTATTGTGTCCTTACAATATTAACTTCTTGCCCAATAAAATCAGTATCACACATGCAATCGTGCTAATATTACAAAAAAAATATTATTTTTGTTATAATATTTCATAACTGTATCATAAAGAAATATCATATCTATACAGAGGCATACTGAATTTGAGTTTTTCTGTTTATGACTTATGTAGGCATAGTCCACAAGAAGAATAAACCAAATCTAAACCTAACCATCCCACAACAATTTAAAGGAAATATCCATGAACAACAATAATGAGAACTTCTGAGAACTCTTATAAACACAAGGACTGTTCCAAAGTCAGTACAGCCAACATTAAACACGCATCTTCTTGTTTCTATGTAACTCTGCAATCAAATGGCTCACTTGCCACCAAAATACTTCCAGCTCTCAGCCAATCATGTGTCAGCGTCTGTTACCAGATGTCATTCAAGTACAGACAAAAGTATTCAGGTTCAAGTGTTGTCCTTCTACCAGCTCGCACACAGAAAGACTCACAATACGTTTCATTTAATCAAGTCCTCCGACGAACAATAGAATTCTGATTCTCAAACAAGCTAAAGCAAAACTCAATTATCTGAAGTAGACATGAGTGCTTGTGTGTGAGTGCTTTTATCTGATTCAGTCATAGATGTTTTACTTCAGTATTATGTATTTTAATGCATTCCATGAAAAATGTACGCCTACGCGAGTCTGCAAATTTAGACAGGCTGCGTTTCTTTTCAGCCTTAAACATTTGAGCACTTATACTGCACACACACACACAATAACATTTTATTTCTCATAAATATATTCAACTTTCACAAAAGTTCAAAACATACAAACATGCATACAAACATAAACAGACTGATTGTTTGAATTAAAGGTCAAAGAACATCTTACCTTTTTGTAGTAAAATGCTACTTTTCATCAATGTCTTAGAACCATTTGAATAAATTACGTTATTTTCTAGCTTTAATAGTCCATAAAACCAATAAATGGTGCTCCAACTGTAAATACACAGTTCGGGATCACTATAATTTTTAAGAAAAGGTTTTGTAGTACAACTAGCAGATTAGCATATTAAAATGATTTCTGAAGGACTGTGTAATGCTGCCTTTTCGTCGCAATGATTGATGTAGTGAATCATCTGTTTAGACCTAGAAAACCCGCCATGGGATGTTTTGTTGAAAGTCTGGGGACGCACACACACATAATGAACTCTTAATGTGATCGTCTACATAGGCATGTCATTTTCAGTACTGTTCAACACCACACAGTAAAACAGACAATGTAAAAATTAAAGTAGAACAGGCCTAAATTAAATATTCATGCGAGATGAAAGCTAAAGCGGCCATGAGATAAGAATCTCTAAAGACGCCCAGCTGAAGAAGCAGTAATCCTATCAAAACATTTATACACCACTTTCTTTCCAAAGACTGATAGAATGTGGTCAGGTTGCATAAGAGCTATTGCTTAACCTTCTGGTGGATGCTTTAAAAATTTAATAAAAATAAAAATCACTTTGTATATTAAAAGATGGATCTAAGCCTAACTAAAATCAGGAATGTCATATCTAGAATATTACACAGAACCAAATTCTCAAGGTCAGTAGGAAAACACCCCAGAAACACTTGAGAACTACACAAGAACAAAATCTCGCAAAACTTTTTTTTAAGTGTAAACGATAAAAGTACTCCCCAATCTTAGCCATAAGTAAGCATAGGTCCTATGAAAGCATATATACTGTATTTTCTGGACTATAAGTCACACTTTTTTCATAGTTTGGCTGGTCCTGCGACTTATTTATCAAAATTAATTTGATATGAACCAAGAGAAATGAACCAAGAGAAAACATTACCGTCTACAGCCGCAAGAGGGCGCTCTATGCTGCTCGGTGCTCCTATAGCCTACACTGAAAACATGGGGCGCCCTCTCGCGGCTGTAGACGGTAATGTTTTCTCTTGGTTCTTGGTTCTAAATAAATGCGACTCATAGTCCAGTGCGACTTATAAATGTTTTTTTCCTCATCGTATTTTAGGACTGATGCGACTTATACTCAGGTGCGACTTATAGTCTATAAATTTGGTACTGTGTGTGTGTGTATATATTTTATTTATATATATTGTCTGAGTAAAATAAAGTCTGTACTCTACACATTTTGTGCGCTGTTGATGAAGAACAGCTACAAAACACTCCATATATATTTATATATATATATATATATATATATATATATATATATATATATATATAGCTAGTGTGGACTTTACATTTTATGTTGAACTATGTATTATTTTGTTGGTGCAACAGTTTATGTTGAACTCTTTATTGTTTTGGCCAAGGTTGTTGAGAGTTGGACTTAGTATGTTATGGCCTCTGAAGCAACAGAGAGATGTTTTCTAATAGTCAGTGTTTCCAATGTTCTGAATGTAATTGACAGTATTGTGTTTTACTTTAAAAAAAACTCTTTATAGAAGGTTCCAGCACCTATAAGCTTCCTGAATTTCTGAAATGTACTATTCCTAAATTGTTTCTAAATATGCTATTGCTACACTTAATGGCAAAAATTGCACTGGTCTGCTAGACTTGGTTGAACAAAAATAAACAATATTTTGTTGCTTAAGCTTATGTATTCAGTCATTATTCAATGGTATACTATAAATCCATGTGAAAAAAAATTACTTCTCACTGCTCTCAGGTCAAATATTTATATGTGATTAAAATGCGATTAATTAATTACAAAGCCTCTAATTAATTAGATTAATTTTTTTAATCGAGTCCCGGCCCTAATATATATATATATATATAAGACAATATATATAATATATAATATAATATATATATATATAAGACAAGCTTGTGCAACAAAACATTCCACTTTCTCTGAGGGTAAGATAATAAAATAAAGTGTCAAATCAATGCACATTCAGTGCTATTCATTTTGTTGGAACAGTGCTAAAAGCATTTCAAGTTTATGAAATGACAGAATTATGAAACTGGCCAGCTTATCCATTTTCTCTGAAGAATTCACATCACATCAATACCCATCATCATTTCATTATCTTAAATACTCTTAAGTAGGAAGCACTTGATGGCAATGGTGTTTCAGCTGGTCATAAATGTGCACGAGTGCTAAAGTGCACACATTCCACATGACTAATTGTTTAGAATGAGACACTGTTACAGCCGTTCTCACACACACCCTCCAATAAGGGCTCAGACAGCTAAACACAGCACATGGCACAACAATGCAGTGACATGTGAAATGTGTGCAAAGGCATGCAATACATGAATAGAATTAAAGAATGAATGTTTGTAAGAACTGTGCAAGTGTAAGGAGAAGTGTGTATGTGAGTGTGACTGTCATGTGAATAAGAGGCAGTGCATTCCTTCACGCTGAGGTGTGTAATCTCTCTGGAAACCCCACCTTGGCACTGAGAGAAGCCGACTATCAAAGATCAAGTGTGTGTGATCCTGATCGACCCTGAGCTGTCAGTCCGATGACTGAGTCCATGCAGACACATCAACACCCTCATGTCTCGCTCTCATTTAAGAGTGAGTTATCACGATGCAAGAATATAATAAAAATGCACCGCTTCTCAAGACACGTTAAGATGCTAAAACAACCTTGAATCTGTGTACAACTACATGCTGCAAACATTCTTTTATAGTTATGATACATGCTGTTTTATGAGCTTATATCAACTGGGAAAAGCCACTGAAAGTTTAATTAAAATAGTGATGAAAATGGAAAAATGAATTCACCTAAAATTTAAAATTTTCATTAAAGTTACTCAGCCTCAGGCTATCCATTATTTATTTATTTTTTTAAATTGCTTCATATCTGTTCCAATAAAGAAAAACTCTCAATTAATTTTCTTTTTTGGGAGAACTATTCCTTTAATGTCCATGTTTTTATCAAAAACTTTTTTCAGAAACACAGAAAGTGTTGTTCCAACAGTCAGATTCCAGAAGTATTTTTAGTGACGACGTATAAACTTTTCAACGCAGACCTTCTTCAGTCTCTCCTCCCTATATTATAACTACTTACATGCATAATTTTATGCATTTCAAACATTTTTGATTTAAATTAAACGTAATGTGATTCATTAAATGTAATGTGTTCAACTCAAGCTATTTTATGGCAAAAAAAGGTGGGCGATTCGTGTTGTGCTACAAAAATATGTTAAAAACCACAAATGGCCTAATAATAATAAATAAATAAATAAATGAGGCAAAGCCCAAACACTATGAATGGGGTAAATTTCTACATTTCTGGAAGTCTCTTCTTTTTTTTATGGAATGCTTTCGTTAAACAGAAAAGCATAGGGCAGATCAAATAAATTGCAATTTTTCATCTCCAATGCTATTTTAATAAGGTAAATTATGCATGCAAAAGCACACTTGCAATAGCACATAAACAGCCATTCCTTATATAACTTAGTGCTTGCAGAGAAATTTAGCCTATAGTGCACTTCAGCCAAGAGTAAGGGTCTGTTGACGGCTCAAAGTTCCATTTCATAAAGCATATCTTATCCATACACCTCCAACAAAACTTGCACTTTTGACTTAACTGTACTGGTACATGGTATCTTTACCAAAGTGATGCTATGGAAATGTTTAACCAAAACAGTACAACCACATATGGTTACATTAACAACTGGGGGTCCACAGACTGCGACGATCCCTTGAAAATGGCACAATTTGTCTATATAAAACATATAGACATTTATTAATTGACATAAAAACAGGCAGATATATATATATATATATATATATATTCTAAAGGTGGTTATTATAGATTCAGTAGATGAGTGCAAAAGCATCAGTAAACAAATGGCAATTTCTATGTTGGATCGTACAATGGCTGAATGATTCCAGAACGAGCAATAGCATGTAAAAGTTGTTAATTAAGAAACTAGGTCAACAATAACGCTCCTATGCATAATGTAGTAATCCATGTTAATGTGATTACAGAATTCTGCATTTTGAGGGTCTCTGATAGTCTGGTGTACTTGATCTCAACATTTCAGCTAAACATTTAGTAAACTTTTGTTTCTGACACTCTTTTAATAAGATTTAAGTGTTCGTGTTCCCGTTTTTATGTCAAAGGTCATGGACGGTGTGACCCTGTGCACCCAGGTTTAACCAACCACAACAGCTCAAATTGCTACAGTAGATCAACTCTTTTAAAACCGATTAAAGCAAAAATCCTGCAATTACTTTCTCTCTTCATAAAACACAGTTTCACATCCACAAGTTTCCCATTAACCTTGTTCTGAATTTCATTCATATTCTCCGTTCCATTAAAGCTCAGCGTGCTAATGAGCTGTCATAAAAGCACAGCTCTCAAGAGCCAAGATCTGCATGATTAAATGTTTTCAGAGCCATGTGCTTTATATGAAGGATTAAATAATAGTGCAGCTATCTGGTTATCTCAACAAAATTAAATGCAGGCTTGATGATGGTAAGAAATAAACGAGCATGTTAAATACAGAAGGATGGGATGATCTGCATGCTGCTATATGCAGACAGAGCATCTCTCTCTCTCTCGGTGTGTGTGTGTGTGTGTGTGTGTGTGTGTGTGTGTGTGTGTGTAAGTGGGTCAACCAGCTGGATTCAAATCTCTGTATATGAATGACTGACATAAACTGAATTAAAGCATACAAATTAGAATGCAGTTTAGTTTAGGAGACTCTACAAACATAAAGTGTTTTGCTGAGTGATAGTGCACGTACAGTGGTTGGATCCGCTCCAGTGCTGATGTCTGATGGATGAGCTGAAGGGATGGGGCATCTTGTCCGGGATCAGACATCCTCTGCTCTGATTATAGTAATCCATCATGAGGAAAGGGTTCACATCCACACTCTCATACATGATCGGTTCGGACTCAATTCCTTAAGATAACAGCTGATCCACGACTGTCCACTTCACATAGAGCTTTAACAGAGAGATGGATCCATGCCAGACATCCCAGATATTCCCAGAGGAGAACAGGAACTACAGAAGCGAGTAAAACTAAAACTAAAGCTGAAGCGCTCGTGCATTGCCAGAGATCAGTCAAAGCAATGTCCGCTGAAATACTTTTTGTCCTTGTTCAAAAGTACAATTTCTTAAGAGTATATATGCATATATATATTTTAAACCATATATACTGTATTTACTCCAAATCCTAAACGGTTAATACAATAAAAAAAAAAATACAGAACGAACGAGGCATTAATAAATCCATCAAATGTCCAGTGTTGAACGGTGAGTTTGGTCCAATAATTTTCGCGAAGCTCCGATTTAGTGATGCGATTATTTTGTCTCGGTGATGTCATAAACTCGTGCAGCGATATTAACAGGATCCTTTTTAAATGTTTAGTGTCCTCCCGATAATAATCAAAACACAGACGCGCGATTAATGAGCCTGTGTGTGTGCGTTATTTATCCGCGCGGTAACCGTGTGTTCACGCGCACGTAGCTGCCTAGAGTGTGAGAGGAGCTTGACGAGAATGAGCAGCTGTCTGTAGGTCCCGCCCATTAATGGTGACGACACGAGTGACTAGGTTCTGGCCACGCCTACATCCACAGATCTGCTTTTAATCTCCACCCGCTTTTTTTTTTCTTTCTCCAAAGCCCCGCCCACACTGCATCTGTTTCGCTTTTTATGTCAAACTAAAATACAAATTATATTAGTTTTTTTAAACTGCCATAAAACGTCCCTAAAATAAAAACTCACCATAATCTGGTAAATAGCCTAACACTGAACAACCATCTGTTTGTGACAAATGTAGAATCTCTAAAAAACAAACGATAATAATAATTTTGTGTCAAAGATTGCAACACTTAACTGCCCATCTATCATATTTTTAACTCTACCTTGCAGATCATAGGCTCAGAAAATTAAATTCATTCATTCATTCATTCATTCTTGAGCAAATTTATTTTCAGAAACAGGTTCTTTAAAGTTCTCATTTCATCCTATAAATCCTAAATAAATAGTTGATAATTGATGTGCCTAACTAAATGTACCATATATTTCAATATTTAAATTAGTTTTATATCTGCAATTAAATTGACAGAAAAAACTATAAATAAACACAAAGTAAATTAAAAAACAAACACGTTTATTTAAAAAGGTCATATATATATATATATATATATATATATATATATATATATATATCTGTGTGTGTGTGTGTGTATTGTGGTACTACAGTGTGTTATACACTGTTTTATATATATATATATATATATATATATATATATATAATATATACTTTATTGAAAGCAAAACAGCTTGATTCCAATGGTCTAGTACAAAATTACATATCAGTACAAAAATGACCAATAACAGTCAAAAGAATAAAAAGGAATGGCATCTTCAAAACACAGTTTTTCGATTACATAATGCACATCCTCTAAGTTTTGGTTTCTTAAACCAACTTTAAAGTTCCTCCTTCTCAACTAGTTTGGCCCTTCTTTAGTTCTCTCATGGCTCATTCATCTCTCTCTTTCGCCGTCTTACTAATTTGCCTAATGTTATGCGGCTGAACTTTTGCTGAACCGATGGAAGCAGTCAGCCTCACCTCTCAATGACCCACTCCATGACACCGATTCGCTTCCATGCCTTTCTCATCTGACATCACACAAAGGCGTTCCACCTTGTTCACTGGCCTTGCACAATCACACTCAGAAGGGCACTTTCTTTTGAACGATGTGCTGAAAGTTTTCAGAGAAACCACCTCAGATGACTCACAAACCAACAACATCTTGGAGGTGGCTCAGTAAACTTTTATTGTGTATATCTCACTCTTTCCTCTGAATATCCAAAGTGTCATTTCGAGAGCTGATTCAAGAAAGAGTTTCCAAAAAGTGTCTGGGCACTAAATGTCATTGCATTACATAACAAAATATAAAACGCATTCATTTTAAATAAAGTTTCTAAGCAAAACGTTTCACAGAATGGCTTTTAAGACTGAAATAATAAACCAATAGATACACAGTTTGAAATTAAATGGTCCCATTATTGCATGGGCATCTAATCCTGCTTCTGGAGGGCCATTGTCCTGCAGAGTTTAACTCCATCCAACTCCAAATCACTTTCTTGAAAGTTTCTAGTGAGACTGTACACCTTGATAAGCTGGTTTAGGTATGTTTAATTGAGGTTGGAGCTAAACAAGTAAACAAGTACACCCCTGCATTGTTGGAACATTCATAGTTAATGTAATGATGTAGATACTCTACTAAAACACAGTGAACTTGAGGGTAACTGACTTCATACATCCACTAAAAATCTCTACAACACCAGCTAATTAAAAGTGACTGTTAAAACAAAAATTTAAAACTCAGCATTCAACTACAATACTGTCCCTCCTTCAGTCTTTCAATATATTGAGACCTGGACCACTCTACAATCACAGCAATTCAATCTTCGATTAGTTGTAAGCATGTGTTTCATTTATACATTGCTTTATTTGCAAATCCAACTGGTTTCAGTTGTTTGTCGAGATGGATTTCCCATCATTAAACAGCAACAAGTTACTCGTCCCTACACATAAAGTACAGGACAAGTGGGTGATTTATTAGGTAAACTTTGATTTAATCTAGGTTTTAAAATGAAACTCACCCAGTGGCCCTTACCACAAATACAGTGAGTGAGTGAGTGCGTTTTTCATGAGTTTCATTTAGTAGGAACTTACTGGGACTGATGAAAATATACATATAAATATTGTGAGACACTGAGAAACCAGTGCATTTTTCCTAAAACAATTTCTTGATTAAAACTTATTTATACTTTGCAGATTACATGAGACATTACACCCGTACCAGGCCAGCCAGAGTGTGGTGATTAAGGGGGAATAAGGGGGTAAAGGTGGGTTTATTATCCAGGCTAATGGCAGTAACTGTGGATAGTACCTTTGAGGGTGTTAAACTATTTTATAACCCACAATAAAGTATATTATTTCCTGGAAGTTAAGAAAGGTGCACTAAACCAAGACAAAAACGTTTGGCCTTTGCCAGGACACATGTTGTCGCCAGCCACATGCAGCTTTTTCAAATGCATTAGGTTGGTATTTTCATGGTTGCTGTCACTACCCAAATTAATTCCAGAAGGTCTCTTCCTGGACAAGACTAAATGATAGAAATAAAAGTTTGCATTTATGTTGAGACTCCTGGCAGACCACAAATTTATTTTATGCCGAGACAAATCTTAAAAGCCCTAAACCTTTAAATAATTAATTTGGGTAACATAAATTGGGGGCTCGTCCGGGATCTTAAAATTAGGAATGAATCTGTTTTAGAATCTGATATGAGATGTTTCTATCTTATAATTTGCAAACAAGTATTTCTTGACTTTCTTGTGTTATATAGGTTTCTTCAGCAAAATAATCTTTAAATGTAATAACGAGAACTACTTCTGAGGCATTTTGTGCTGTTTGAACGAGAGATTGGAGTATTGCATCATCGTTTGGGTCTGATTTCCTCAAACACCCATGCTTCAAAGTGCCACACAGTTTGTGTTGGTCTAATACCAATAAATCCCTCCTCAGTCCAAACACAGCTTTTCATCTTTAGTGCAACGCCAAAAGGAGGAAAGACTGAGGAAACTCTAGATGTGAACTATGTCCGTTGGGATGAGCTCTGAGCTAGTGTGCTCTTGGATCATTGAGCTTGTGCATTAGTTTTTAAGACTTGGTTTAACTAGCAGGATGACATCAGCAATCCAATGTGGGAACACTTTTTAAAACATGAAGAACTGTGAGAAGAAAGTGAAGTAGCTAACATTTATTGTAACTAATAAATACTAAGATTTGAACCAGCACCAGTGTTACTGAGGTCATGGAACTATGAACATTCAAGTAAACTAAATGAACATATAGACTAACTAAAATAAATGTATATGTTATTTATATACTGGTATAGTGTTCCTGTAGCTCAATTGGTAGAGCACTGTGCTATCAAGCGCAAGGATGTGGGTTTGATTCCCCGGGAACACATGATAGGTAAGAATTGATAGCCTGAATGCACTTTAAGTCACTTTAGATAAAAGCGTCTGTTAAATGAATAAATTTAATTTAATTTATTTCCTTCAAACTGTGAAAAAAAGAAGAAAAAAAAAGTAGTAGCTCTTAGTTCAAATAGATTTATCAATTATAATAACATTTGGGAGAATTTTTATTGTCAAGGACGATGATATTGTACAAAAATAAAAAAAATAAAAATTATTGTAACAATTACCAATTTAATTTTTCTTTGTTTTCAATTTTAATAATTCTGTTGCATTTTTTAATTATTATATATTTGTTTCAATATGTCTATATAGTTTTTCCTTCATTTTAATTCAATTTGAGTTATTTTAGTACATGAAAATTTGAAATGTATCCTTGCAGGCAACTAGGTGAAATAAAATAAGTTTGAGGTACTATTATTATTTTAAAATATCTTATCTTAATTCATGTTTATATTATTCCAAATAACAAAAAAATTGTGTTTATTTTAGTAAGTTAGTGAACTATTATAACCCTGGTCAAATTGGTGTGTACAAATGCCTTCCTCTCACACTGAGAATGTTAGTAGCATTGGAGCGGGTTGTCAGAGCATCACTAACTGCATCAAAGCTGTAACAGGCCGTTTAACAGGGTGGTGTTCTTCATAAATCTAGACAAACAACAGACCTCCACATGGCCTCACATTGTACTTCTATTCTCTCTGACCCATCATTTCTCAAACACAGAGAGACATGGCCCCTTTAATGTGCCCTACAGAGCACGCTCAGGCATTTATGGCACACGCTGCAGCTCTGGCAAGAGGTCTTTATGGCAAATGGCTGATGTACGGCAGTCATTACATGCTGTAATGAGCAATATACACCTTAAGCCAAACACTTTCCTTTAAAAAAGCATGTGTCACAAACATAGGCCTCGTTTACACCTGGTATTAAAGGTATAGTCCATCTAAAAAAATGAAAATTCTTACTGTATACTGTACAAACTCTTTCTTTTCTATCCCCTAAACCTAACCCTACCCCTCACACAAAACTTCCTGCTATTTTCGATTCTCAAAAAAGATCATTCTTTATCATTTATAAGCCATCTTCCTCATGGGGACCAAAAAAATGTCAAGGACAAGGATTTTAGATTTGATCATCTTTGCGTAGGGTGTACCTGAACCACACACACAAATATATTTTGAAGGACGTAGGTACCCAAACAGTTTTGGTTCCCTTTTTTCACCCCTCCATATATAATGGAAGTCATTAGGAACCGAAACCTGGTTGGTTAACAACATTTTTCAAAATATCTTCTTTTAGGTTTCCATACAGGCTTGGAAAGACATGAGGGTGGGTAAATTATGATTCATTTCACCCTTTATAGAAGCTGAATGTAATTTTTTGAATGCTTTATATAAATGTCTGATATATATCACCTGATATTTATATATCACTGAAGGTGTTCTGAAAACTCATATCTGTATTGGTGATCGATGTAGTTGCCATAAACTACAAAAAATAAGTTGATTCGGACTAGCATTAATCTATGAACGTAAACACAGTCTATTTGGATAAGTTACATTTTCTAAATGATGTTCAAGTTAAGACATTTCAAGAGCACTTCTGTCATATCAGAAAAGAGAATTGGAGAGTTCTGAATAACTGGAATAATTTAAGTATTTTACTAAATTTCTATAGTCTGAATATGAATGTTATAGTTGGATCTTCATGCTTTTTATTTCTTTTCTAAAAATTGTATGTTTTCATACAATTCCCATTGCATAAATTGTGTGCAACTGCCACTTCATAAAATAGTTTTTTTTTTTTTTTTTTTTTTTTGAGATCAGGTTGAATGCATATCATTACAGACTGTTATTTTGTAAAGAAAGCTATCAAAAGGTCTAGATAAGAGGTCAATCCTTATCCTAGAGATATATTGTCCTGCAGAGTTAGTCAAACACACCTGAACCAGCAAATCAGGTCTTCAAGATTGCTTGAAAATCACAGGAAGTTGTGTCGAAGCAGGTTGGAAATAAACTTTGTAGGACAGTGGGTGTCCAAGAGCAAGATGGAAGATTATAATGAAAGGTGCATCAGAACAAAACATGTAGCTTTAGTTACACAATAAACGAAACATTAGTTCAGTATAAGTGAGGAGATGTGCAGTGGAATTTTTTTACCGCAGTCAGAGACATTCCTATTCAGAATTCGATTCGATTTCTTTTGAGGATGCCCAACTTAGCTGAAAAACAAGATTTTCAAGATTGTGTGAGAGACACAGACTTGTTCAATTCAGATGGGATTAAGATCACAAAGTACGTCTGTGCAACATGAATCTGCCCTGACCTCTTGGGAAACCAGATCTGTCCAAATAGGGCTATAGTCGGTGAGAGAGAAGAAGAATATGATTCTGGTTTTACTACACAACTGATCTGGTTAATGTAACAGATCCACAAGAGCCGATGGTTTCTGATCAACTAGCGTTCTCACTCTGTCCAGTCATCCATGTATCCATTGCAAAGTGGCTGTAAAAGCCCATCCTCGTGATGGTGGTCTGGGGTAAGTGCCCATGCTGTCAAAAGCAGTGAAAAAGAAGCACTCTCTGCTTGAGTTCTGCTGGAGAGGATCGACCATTGTGAAAATTAGATGGGGGAAGGGGTCGCTTTAAATGGATTTCCTGTGTGTGCTTGTGCCCTCTGCGTAATGACACCCCCACACATAAGACACATAACATGCACTTGAGACTGGCCCCGGGTCATGGAAACACATCCGATACACAACTCACAAACAGTAAGTGTGAAAGAAGCCACTTTTCCAACAGAAGGACTCAAGCTGGTGTCCAATCTTTCCACAGCAGAAAAAGCAGTTCTGGGTCAGAAAAATAGGTTCCTCACCGACCCACTAAATCCTGCTGGTCATGAACCAGTAACCATTACAGTCTGTCACCAAGTACAGTTTTCAAAAACAGGAGCAATCCAGTCTGTGAAACTAGATCCCATTATAATCGTTGAAGTTTTTGTTCTTATTTGTGTCACATTAAAGACTCTGAACACTAATAATAAAATAATTTCATTATTAAAAATGTGTATATGAAGTGATGTGAATTTTAATTGCTATGCATTTTAATTCTGACTATTTACAGAGAGCAGCTTAAATTTAAAGTTATAAAGCCAATTGTATTATATATGTTTAAAACATGTTATATAATATATAATTTATATTTACATTACGAATTACAACTTTATCAAAAAACAATCTGCCACCATGCCTTCTATCGTCTAATTGATATTTCATACTTTTTAGTAAGTTAAAGGCCTTTTAGTATCATTCTAAATGTCCACCTTCACTACTTTTTGATTATATATTTTTTCAATAATGTAGTCTTTTATTCATATTAAAAAATGAACACTTACTGCATTGAAGCAACTTATGCTTTTGTAGAATGTGAAACCCCCGCCCCCCACATACATTTAAAACTAGAACTCTTTGATAATAAAACTAAGCATTTAAATATGATCTAAGACATATTATTGGGACAACTGATATTTATATGTATTTTATGTAAATAAGCTGCTATTTTGTTATAAAAATTGACAAAACATGCCCATATAAATAACAACTTCTGCTACAAATTCCATATTTTTTTCATAGGTTTGTGCCTCTAAATACAATATATATATATGTTTGTTTGTTTTTTTATCGCCAATTTTAAGCTCCATATTCTCTGTATAGCATACTATATGGGATGTAAATTTGACACTTCATGATGTTTTACAGGGGTTAATGAAGACACTCAATAAATTGACTTTTGATCTGGAATTGTATTCTCAAAAGTTGTAAACATAAACAAAGATTGTGATGTGCTATGTGTGTAAATCATCATGATATGTCATTGTTTGGCAGTAGAAGTATGTAGACATCGGTCTGTTAATTAATTAACATTCTCACTCCTGAGAGCATTTGACTGGACAAAATTAAGATACATACTGCATTTTAAACTGTATATCCATTGTACAGATAACTCAACTTTTAGGAGTACATTAGCAAGTATGTTAGTCTCAATGCTAACAGTCGTGAACTAAAAGCCTCTCCATTTTAATTTCATCAGGACACTTTTCCCCGTTTTGAAAACTACAAGAAATTAGCATGAAAACCTACCTAGAAACTCTCATACTAGCTAAAAAAGTGTAAATAATGGGACACCAACATTAGACTGAAAAGAACCTGCTAACTTAGCAGTGCTAAAACACTGATATGCATATGACATTAAGCTGATATTCGCAGTAACATTTATGTCTCTATCTTGTGTTTGTGTGTGTCTGTGTGTTCTTTATAAGCGTGAGATGTAGAAATGAGCCTGTCCTGTCAGAATCAGTTCAGATGCTAATAGCACATCAGAAATCTAGCAAACAAAGCCTCATCACTGCCCCATGACAAATACCCCTGCGCCCCCAGGGGGGTGTTTGTGGGGGACGAGCTGGGGGAATGAAATGGATAACTTCCAAACCTCTTCATTAAAGTGAAAAGAAGAAGATCAGCATATCAAAGAGGAGAAAGAGGAGGAGGAGTGTGTGTGTGTGTGTGTGTGTGTTTGGGTTAGATACTGAGAGTGTATGTAGATCTGTGGTCTTCTAGCTGCAGAGCAAACTCATGCTGGAACACGGAAGTACTGCATATGGACTCACTACATCTTTTTCTGTTTTAGTGACTAGTAAATTAATTTAGTAGACTGATTTTACATGACTCACATTCATGACGCACACTTAACTGCAGACCACTTGTGATAACGGCCCCCCTGAAGCCCATCAGCTATCATGTTGGGGGTCACCATGGCCCTTGATTAGCATTTAAATGTCTTTGATAAGAGCTGAGATGACACAGGCCACTATATCAGCAGATTTGAGCTGCTCTAAACACACTCTAGTATTCATTAGCTCATCCCACTGACGAAGAAGCTGATCATTAGAGCAAATAAACCCATCACACACAGAGTGAACCCCGGCTGATCACAGCCACCGATAGAACAGAGAGAATGAGAGTTACAGATAAAGACGAAAGAGTGAGAATATTTAAATTAAAGAGGGAAGGACATTTCAATGTAACCAGGTTGTTGCGCGGAGATAGTGGGGGAAGGTTACTTTTGAAAAATGTTATGTTTGGATAGACATAGATGCAAAAATATGCCTTTCCCCTTACAGCAAAAACAAAAAATGTAACGTGTTATTGACAACAAATGTGACATATGAATAAATTTTTTTAAATATATTTTTAAATATATTTGCTGTATGAGTCTAAGGTCCAAAAATTCTATAAATTCTCTTGAAATTCGTAATTGATTCATCTTATTTATATCTATTTATTTTTGTAGTAGAGGAGAACGGGATGTAAGTAACACTTTTTGTTTGAGCTCCTGTGATAGTTTGTGCTAGATCTCTCAAACTTTGATAAATGGTAGCCACATTTGTCTACTGCAAATAAAACTCACACAATTACTATACAATCATAGACTGTGTGTGTTAATTTCAAATACAAGTTCTGTTGTTACAGCCTACCCCAGGATGAGGATAAGAGGTAATTTGCTGAAATAAGACCCACACTTCCAATTTATGCAGGAACTTTATTGTTCAGTAAGAACAAAGATGAATCAGTTTTGAATAAAGTTAACAATTTAAGGTGACAAAAATATGACATTGTATTCCTTTTAGGACTTTACATTTAGCACAAAACACTTGCTGTGTGTGTGTGTGTGTGTGTGTGTGTGTTTGTGTGTGTTTGTGTGATGTATTCATGTTACATAAGGATACATAACCTACTTTTATGGGAATTTTGGAATATAACATTTAAAAAAAGATGGATTGAAATGCCAAGATGCACATAAATTCTAAAACCTTGCACACAAAAAACTTGTGCTCATTTCAGGCTGATAGTGTTTTTATCCAATACGAAGAAATGCATAGCAACTATTATGGAAACACATTTTACGTAAATCCTTTGATGTGCAACAAAATCCACACATGCCTGCCTCAACAGAGGATCTGGTTGGATAATTTGACTTATTGGAATCATAATCATAATCTATAAACTATCCCCAACCTAAGAAGCCATTGCATAGCTTTTAGCATATGGGTTTGAAGTAAGCATGAATGCAAAGTATCAGATTAAACTAGAGAAACAGCTACTTTAGGTTATGTAAATGTAAATTGCATCTACAACACAATGACTGCAGGGCAAATAATAATAATAAGTCCATGTAAATCAGCTTAAAGCAATATTGAATGTGTTTTGAGTTTGTCACAGCACAGAAAAATGTGCTATTGGCTACCAGCCAAAATTGAATAAAAAAAGTAAATAAAATAAAGTTTAAATAAAATAAGTTCCCTTTCGAAGGGTCTCTCCCATTGGTTTGAAAGGGGGTCAACTACTATTTACTCTGAACACTAAAGCCTGATTTGTTCGCGTTCATGTAGCTGCACGAACAAATGGCAAATCAACCCGCCAAAAGGGGAGGAGACGACTACTAAATAAGCGCCATTTCATCAGAATTATTTTCCTTCAGTGCCAAGATCAACTCACCACTATACTCTGATGTAAGAAGCTCAAAGGCAGCTTGCAGTGGAAATTTCTGAGCAAATTTCCAGCAATGTTGTTACAAATGTCACGCCACGAGTGTCGCTCATGAAGGGAACCTCTGCATGACTGAGACGGACACGGTGAGTGCGTCACTTACCTGGGCAGTGAGGTTGTGCTCACTGGGACAGAGTGTTCTCACTGCCCTGTTTCACTCTTGAATTGCCTTCTTTTACAATGGCGGTTCCCTATCTGTCGGTCACTACGAGTTATGTCGACCGACAAATGGGGTCTCACTTGGGAGGCCAATCATCTCTGATTTTAAGAGAAAACGCCAATGAAATTGGCAAGTGGATTAACACACCTGAGCCACTCCCCGTGCCAGCGGGTATAAATAGGGCGACAGGTGCATCCACTCATTAGATTTTTGCTTCGGAGCCGAGTAGTCGATGAAGAAGATCACTACAAAGCCATTCATCTTTGTTTTTGCTGAACTGTTCCTGGTCGGTGTGACGGCGCGTTACAGCGGTGTCCCTGCGAGACGGCGATTCCCCTGGGCGCTTCGGCTAAAAGAGACAGTTCTAAAAGAGCAAATCACGGACGATTCGCGTCTTTTTCAAGATGCCGTTTCGTCCGTGTCCTTCTGGATGCGGTCGTTTCCTGTCTTCGGTTGACGGTCACGAGCGTTGTCTGCAGTGTCTGGGCGTCCAACACGCTGAGGCTGCGCTCGTGGATGATTCATGCGTCTACTGTGGGCGTATGAACATGGCAGCGCTGCGATCGCATCTCTCACTCCTCAAGGGGAGTGCAGCAGACCCCTCTGTCGCCACCCGTCCCGGTCTCTCTGGCTCGAGCAGAGGGCCGCCGGCTGGCGCTCTGGGAGATCTGAGGATCACAGTGAGAGCTTCTCCGCCGGGCCACACCCCACGGACCTCTCACTCCTCACGCAGCGACTGTCCCGTGCAGCTGCCGATTGATTCTGCTGGGCCGTCTCACAGCGGTCCCAGCGTGTCTTTCGGTGCGCCGCCCGAAGACCAGATGTCGATTGCTGCATCGGGGGATGGGTTATCGACCTCTGAGGATGAAGGTTCGGCGGGGCTGCCCCCCTCGGGTGTTGTCGCTGCTGCCGAATCGGACTTGGAGTTGTCGGCCATGCTTGCCCGGGCAGCCGTGAGTATCGGACTGGAGGTGACTACACCGCCCAGTCCCGAGCCCTCACGGCTGGATGATTGGTTTCTCGGCGCGGGACGCGGCTCACAACCTCGTTCTGCTCCGGTGCCTTTCTTCCCGGAGGTGCATGAAGAGGTGACGAAGTCGTGGACGGCCCCTTTCACGGCCAGAAGCCGCTCTTCTCCCTCTTCCATCCTCACCACCCTCGATGGCGGGGCAGCCAGGGGGTACGTAGAGGTTCCCCAGGTGGAGAGGGCGGTTGCGGTGCACTTGTGCCCACAAAACGCCGCCACTTGGAGGAATCGTCCGCGCCTCCCGTCCAAGGCCTGTAAGCTGACGGCCGCACTCGCTGCCAAGGCTTACAGTGCTGCGGGCCAAGCTGCCTCTGCCCTGCATGCCATGGCTATCCTGCAGGTACACCAAGCCAAGGCACTCAAAGCCATGCACGAGGGTGGTACCGACCCGGGGTGGATGCAGGAGCTGCGCACGGCGACTGACTTCGCCTTACGGGCAACGAAGGTCACGGCGCGGTCCCTCGGGAAGGCGATGTCCACGCTGGTGGTCCAGGAGCGGCATCTCTGGCTGAACCTGGCTGAGATGAGGGACATGGACAAAGCGCGCTTTCTCGACGCCCCCATCTCCCAGGCAGGCCTGTTCGGCGACACTGTCGAGGACTTTGCCCAGCAGTTCTCGGCGGTACAGAAGCAGACTGAGGCCATCCAGCACATCCTGCCCCGACGTGTCTCTCCGGCTGCCACCGTTCCTTCGCGGGTAGCGCCTCAGCCTGCTCGTCGCCGTGGGCGCCCCCCTGCGTCCTCTACGCCAGCTCCGCCCCGTGCTGAGAGTTCTTCGAGGCCGGCGCGTCGAGCCCCGCGCAGGAGAGCGGCGCCCCCCGTGTCACTCCCGGCTGCGAAGTCCTCCAAGAAGTCGACCAAGCGGCCCTGACACGGGCAACTCGGAGATGCGGAGAACTGCTCTTCAGGAGATGGCGAAGACAGCGCCACTCCTTCCCCCGGAGGAGGGCCGGGCGGAGAATCTTCAGTTTCTGTTTTGTTCTGTTCCGCCACTGGCCGGACGGCCAGGTGGTACCCACATTTTCAATAAAAGAGCAAATTCTCCTTCCTCCGAGTTGCAAGGCTCGTGGCTTGACAATGAGCGACGCACAGCTTCCTCACTCTCACCCACGACGCCCCCTTTCGCCAGCGGCCAAGAGGTCGCGGTTCGGAGACGCAACGCCTCTCCACGCGTCTCTGGCCAGTTCCTCCGGGAACACGAGGAGTGTGGTTGCGATGACCCAGGACGCAGTGCCTTCTGGGCCTTCCGGCACGACTCCCCATCGCTGCACCACTGCGGGTATGTCGACTGTCCCTTTGGTGCCACTTGTACGGTATCTGGGAGCGTGGCTTGCGCTGCCCAACCCGTCACGCTGGCTCATCCGGACGGTTCGACTCGGCTATGCGATTCAATTCGCCCGGCAACCCCCCAAGTTCAATGGCGTGCTCGAGACTTCGGTGGCAGTCCAGGACGCCCCTGTCTTGCGCGAGGAGATTGCTGTCCTCCTGGCGAAGGATGCAATCGAGCCGGTCCCTCCAGCCGAAATGAGGACGGGGTTTTACAGCCCTTACTTCATCGTGCCCAAGAAGAGCGGTGGCCTTCGACCTACCCTGGATCTGCGAGTCTTGAATCGGGCCCTACACAAGCTCCCGTTCAGGATGTTGACGCAGAAACGCATTATCAAATGCGTCCAGCCCCAGGACTGGTTTGCAGCGATCGACCTGAAAGACGCGTACTTTCATGTCTCTATCCTCCCTCATCACAGACCGTTCCTGCGCT
This sequence comes from Carassius gibelio, assembly GCF_023724105.1. NCBI lineage: Eukaryota > Metazoa > Chordata > Actinopteri > Cypriniformes > Cyprinidae > Carassius > Carassius gibelio. Next base: position 4,735,128 of record NC_068382.1, read on the forward strand.
TTGCTTTCGAGGCTCAGGCATGGCAGTACAAGGTCCTCCCCTTCGGGCTCTCCCTGTCCCCCCGTGTCTTCACGAAGGTCACGGAGGGCGCCCTTGCCCCACTTTGGGAAGTGGGCATCAGGATCCTCAACTATCTCGACGACTGGCTCATTATGGCCCGGTCCCGAGAAGAGATGTGTGCGATCACAGGGACTTCGTGCTTCGGCACCTCAGTCAGTTGGGGCTTCAGGTCAACCGAGAGAAGAGCAAGCTCTCCCCTGTGCAGAGAATCTCTTATCTCGGTATGGAGTTAGACTCGGTGAGTATGACGGCACGTCTCACAAGCGAGCGTGCCCACTCAGTGCTGAACTGCCTGAGTTCCTTCAGAGGCAGGACAGTGGTACCGCTGAAACACTTTCAGAGGCTCCTGGGGCATATGGCATCCGCAGCCGCAGTCACGCCGCTCGGGTTGCTTCATATGAGACCACTTCAGCACTGGTTACACTCCCGAGTCCCGAGATGGGCATGGCGCCGCGGTACACATCGTGTCACCATCACACTGATGTGTCGCCGCCTATTCAGTCCTTGGTCGGACCTTGCCTTTCTACGGGCCGGCGTGCCCTTAGAACAAGTGTCCCGGCACGTTGTTGTCACAACAGATGCCTCCAACTCGGGCTGGGGCGCGACATGCAACGGGCAGGCAGCCTCAGGGTCCTGGACAGGACCTCGACTGCTTTGGCACATCAACTGCCTGGAGTTGCTGGCAGTGCATCTAGCTTTGCGACGGTTTCGTCCGCTAGTGCTGGACAAGCACGTGTTGGTCCGCACGGACAACACTGCGGCTGTTTCGTACATCAACCGACAAGGCGGGTTACGATCACGTCGCATGTCTCAACTCGCCCGTCATCTCCTCCTCTGGAGTCAGACGTGGCTCAAGTCGCTGCGCGCTGTCCACATCCCGGGGGAGCTCAATCGTGCAGCCGATGCGCTCTCACGACAGCTCACTTTCCCCGGGGAATGGCGACTCCATCCCCAGACGGTCCAGCTGATCTGGAGTCGATTCGGGGAAGCCCAGGTAGACCTGTTTGCTTCCCACGAGTCCTCCCACTGCCAGCTGTACTATTCCCTGTCCCAGGCCCCCCTGGGCACAGATGCACTGGCACACAGCTGGCCTCGGGCTTTACGCAAGTATGCGTTTCCCCCAGTGAGCCTGCTCGCACAGACACTGTGCAAGGTCAGGGAGGACGAGGAACAGGTCCTGTTGGTTGCGCCTTACTGGCCCACCCGGACCTGGTTTTCGGAACTCATGCTCCTCGTGACAGCCCCTCCCTGGCGCATCCCCCTGAGGAGAGACCTTCTCTCTCAGGGGCTTGGCACCATTTGGCACCCGCGTCCAGATCTCTGGAACCTCCACGTGTGGCTTCTAGACGGGACGCGGCAGACCTAAGTGATCTGCCCCCAGCGGTGGTAGACACTATCACTCAGGCTAGAGCCCCTTCTACGAGGCAGGCCTATGCTCTGAAGTGGAGTCTGTTCACGAATTGGTGTTCTTCTCACCGAGAAGACCCCCGGAGATGCTCGGTCAGAGTCGTGCTTTCTTTCCTGCAAGGTAGGCTGGAGCGTGGGCTGTCACCCTCCACCCTGAAGGTGTATGTGGCTGCCATTGCAGCACATCACGATGCAGTGGACGGCCGGTCCCTGGGGAGGCATGACCTGATCGTTAGGTTCCTGAGGGGTGCCAGAAGGTTACATCCTCCTAGGACACCCCTGATTCCCTCCTGGGACCTCTCTATTGTCCTGGCGGGACTTCAGAGGGGTCCCTTTGAGCCGCTGGATTCGGTTGAGCTGAAGTTCCTGTCTCTCAAGACAGCGCTCCTGATCGCGCTCACTTCCATCAAGAGGGTCGGGGACCTCCAAGCATTTTCGGTAAGTGAAGAGTGCCTTGTGTTCGGGCCGGCCTACTCTCACGTTGTCCTGAGACCCCGGCCTGGATACGTGCCCAAGGTTCCCACCACTCCCTTCCGAGACCAGGTGGTGAACCTGCAAGCGCTGCCCCTGGAGGAGGCAGATCCAGCCTTGTCGTTGCTGTGTCCCGTAAGAGCGCTTCGCATATACGTGGACCGCACCCAGAGCTTCAGAAGCTCTGAGCAGCTCCTGGTCTGCTTTGGAGGTCAGCAGAAGGGGAAGGCTCTCTCTAAGCAGAGGTTGGCCCACTGGATAGTGGACGCCATCGCCTTGGCTTACCATTCCCAAGGCGAGCCGTGCCCCCTGGGGGTGAGGGCCCACTCCACACGGAGTGTGGCCTCCTCCTATGCGTTGGCGCACGGCGCCTCTCTGGCAGACGTTTGTCGAGCTGCGGGCTGGGCGACACCTAACACCTTTGCGAGGTTTTACAACCTCCGTGTAGAGCCAGTTTCCTCCCGTGTGTTGGGTAACAGGTAATTGGCGGGAAGGGCTGGCTGGGTGTCTCGCTTGCTGCGCCATTCCCCCTAACACGGGGATGTGAGCGCCTTCTTCTCCCAGTAGAGTTCCCCGGTTGGCGTACCCTGGTCGAGCATCCTCCAGCACCCTCGGAGTCAGACTTGGCGGAGCAGTCTGTCGCCAGGCCCAGTACTGGCGTTAGCATGCCCAGAGCCGGTCAGCCCCTGTACTGGGCTAGGTGTCCATATGGCTGGGTTCCCTGCGGGTAATCCCATATGTGTATTCTTCCACGGTAAGGTTTCCCTCTTGGCAAACCCGTGTCTTCCCTTGACAGATCGCTCTGTCGGTCTCTTCTGGCAGCCGTTCCATCCCTACTCCAAGGTAGGACCTGCCTCAGATACCCTTTCCATATGTAGTACTGCCCCCTGGGTCAGTCCATATCGGTATATCCACATGTCACCTCCCTACGGGTAGGATGTGGTCTCCGTAGCGACCTTTCCTGAAGGCTCGCTTCCCCATTGTCTTGCCAGCTGAAAGAACAAATAGGGAAGATTTGAAGCAATCTTTCACTGAAGGTTGAAATCCCTTCCATTTACTTTATGTGGGCGGAACAGCAGCATGGCCTTCTCCAGCAGCGATGTACTCACCCTTTGGCCCCTTCGGTACCAAGGTCAGTGAATTTGCGCTGGGGCTTTGGGAAGGTTACGACCTTAAGCGTAGCTTTTGTGGCACGCCAAGGCTTGTCAACAATTGCAGCGCCTCAGGGTTGTGACGAGGTTCAGGTTATGGCGTTTTCCATAGGACCCCATTTGTCGGTCGACATAACTCGTAGTGACCGACAGATAGGGAACGTCTCGGTTACGTACGTAACCCTCGTTCCCTGATGGAGGGAACGGAGACGTTATGTCCCCATGCCACAACCTTGAACCATTCGCTGTTGCCGGGACACGTTCTCGGCTCCTCAGCGTAAAACCTAATGAGTGGATGCACCTGTCGCCCTATTTATACCCGCTGGCACGGGGAGTGGCTCAGGTGTGTTAATCCACTTGCCAATTTCATTGGCGTTTTCTCTTAAAATCAGAGATGATTGGCCTCCCAAGTGAGACCCCATTTGTCGGTCGACATAACGTCTCCGTTCCCTCCATCAGGGAACGAGGGTTACGTACGTAACCGAGACGTTGTTCCAAGTCTGCCGTCCCATTTCTTCCCTCTCAGGAGCCTTGGAGGAAAAAACAGTGGGGCAATGGGACTCACCAATCAGGCTTGAATAAATGCACATTGGCTCAGCTCCCACGTGCTTCACTGTCCCCACAGCACCTTGACTCGCTGGGGTATTTCACAACTGAGGATCAGCAAGAATGCCACCAACGGCCCGCCCCCTTCTTCCCAGAGGTTAATGAAGAACTCACCAAGACATGGCATTCCCCCTACTCTAGAATTTGTTCATTCCTCCACTTCTGCTGCTCTTACCACTGTTGACAGCATTGTAGAAAGAGGTTATAGCAAGCTACCCCTCTCAAAGAGGTGGTCGCTGAGAATCTCTGCCCTCCATCGACCACCTGTGCTCTCGCAAGCAGGGCTTATTCAGTGGATGGCCAGGCTGGCTCTGCGCATCACACGATGGCAGTGCGCCAAGTTTTCCAGGACAAACTTCTCTGCACGATGGACAAGTCTGGCCAGAATTTTGGCAACTGTGGATGGGCTTCCTTCCTGATGAAGTACTCCAGCTAAGCAGCTGGTACAAGTCACCAGAAGGGTCCACCCTCTCAGCAACCTGCAAAATCCATCCCACCTCCGAACTAGCCCCAGCCTAAATCTGAACCTGGGCTTCAACAGCACCCTCAGATGCTTAGAAGGTACCCTATTCTAAATGCCAAGGTCCCCGCCCCAGAGTTGTGCTGTAACCTGAGCCTCAGAAGCCATCCTGATCCAAGCTTGGGCAATGGAAGCTTTGCTCAGGGCGGGCGTGTCCTTCTCAGCATGTGCCTATGCAAACTACAGCTGTGATAGTGGACCCACATAATCAAAAGAGCACCTCTCCTCTTCCCACTACCACGAGGGTCAGTTCCCTGCCTCATTGCAGCGACCTGCCACTCAGAAAACTCAAACCACTTGTCGTCTGGCTCAAGGCTTAGAAAATTTATAAACAGCTTGAATATTCGATTTCCACATGTGGTTGGGAATTAAACACCCATTTCTGCTGATTGGTCAAGGATCACTGTGCTCTCATCATGTCTTCTTCAGTTCCATGCAACAGAATAACAGTCCTCTGCTGCCAGGGACGTGCACAGACATTTTGAGGAGCAGGGACTCAAGTGGAAAAAATGGGCACTTCTCATATTTACTTTTGTTATCTTTTTCTAAAAAAAACTTTACATATATCTGGGGTGTGCAATATTGAAAAAATTCAATATTCAAGATTTTATCAATAACGATAATTAGATCAGTAGTTAAATAATAGTACTAGTATAATAGTGTTATTGTGCTGATATCTTAAGGACTACAGTGGACAGCTAACTCCTAAAGTTTTTGATATTCTTCATATTCTGTGTGGTGATCAGTTCACAGCAGTGATAGGGTTGGGCCGACAGATGATGGTTAATAGACATCAAGATGTTGGGCCGGCATTGTGATGCACCTGGCCCCCCACCACCCCTTTATGAATGCATGATAATTTTTTAGTTTCACTGTACCTTTCGAGATTCGGAATCGCACGTACTCTGTTTATACTATGGAGTAGCAGTACTTACCACACATTTTACAAGATTATATGTTTGTCAGTGGTCCTGAGGGTCTGCAAATCATTCCCCTTCATTGTCAGTCATCTCTCATTACACAGTGTCTACACGAAACACAAAACAGCGTGGCAGCCCCTCATGGACGACTGCCGCGCACAAACAAAACCAAAAGACAAACTAAAATCCGGGCCTGGTCCTCTCTCATCCTTCACTGTCATCGATCCGGTTTTATATCCCTCCGTGGGACTCGAGACTGGTGGGTCGAGCAGGTGTCGGTCATTTCTCAATCACTCCACCGGCCTCACCCCATTCCCACGGCTCTCGGCCCCGCCCCACTCGTCACATACCCCCATCGCCCCTCGCAGGCTGGGAGTACTCCCGAGACTGTGCTCTACTCCCCCCTCCAGTTTTGGGCAGCCGGCAGGAGTCCCCTGTTCCCTGCTCCTCCCCATCATGGCGGACGGCAGCGAGCTCGCCCGTACCCGGCAACTAACTACAGTCCACTGTCTCGAGTGTCCATGGCTGCACACTGCTCGATGGCACCGTGGATTCACCACAGCGGTGAGGGATCTTCAGCAGCGCATCCCTCCTTCTCCCGGGCTTCGGCACCACTGTAACAATGTACAAACTTCACAATCATCGGGAAGAAGGAGGTGGGAACCGGTGGACAATCAAATAAGATTTAATAATAAAATAAACACAAATCAGCGCGACAGCCCCTCACCGACGACTGCCGCGCAAAACCAAAACCAAAACACAAACTAAAATCCAGGCCTGGTCCTCTCTCATCCTTCACTGTCGTCGCTCCAGTTTTATATCCTTCCATGTCCTCCGTGGGACTCGAGACCGGTGGGTTGAGCAGGTGTCGCTCATTTCTCAATCACTCCCTGGCCTCGCCCCGTTCCCACAGCTCTCGGCCCAGCCCCACTCGTCACATATATATAATGAATATCTATTATAGATCAGTAGGTCTATAGTATTTTGTCACGCCGCATCGCTTGCATCCAGTGTAGACACGGTGTTAGGAATTGTTAGTTGTTTTCCCATATAAGTATTCACGCTTTGGGCACACCTCCCCCAGTCAGTAACTAAGCAGTCATAGAAATTAATCTTTAAGTCGAGGCCTAGTGGTTAGAGAGTTTGACTCCTATCCCTAGGGTTGTGGGTTTGAATTTCGGGCCGGCAATAACACGACTTAGGTGCCCTTGAGCAAGGCATCAAACCCCCAACTGCTCCCTGTGTGTGTGTTCACTGCTGTGTGTGTGTGCACTTTGGATGGGTTAACTGCAGAGCATAAATTCTGAGTATGGGTCACCATACTTGGCTGAATGTCACGTCATTTTTACCTTTTATGGGTATTTTTACCTCCACAAATCCATTTCTTTTTCTAAAATGTGCATCATCTTTTCAGTCAAATTTTTAAACTGAATCAGACAATTAGAATAATAAGTCATTTGGCCTTTTACCAAGCAAATGAAATCATCATAATCTTCGTTTTTATATTTTAGATGTAAAACGTTGAATACTGATCTTTGAAATAATTAATAAAAAAAATGAAGAGATACTTTAAATGTGACATTAAAACTATATGAAATTATATAAATGCATACATTTCTGCCCCCATATCTTGAAGTTTGTGATCAGTCTAAATGCATTTTACTAAACTGAATTGATGAAAGAATGTGCACTGGTCTAACATAATACACTTCTTTTTGCCTTAGCTAAAACTTTATCTAACTTGCATGGTAGCTCTCATGAGTCATGGATTTTAGCAAGACAAATGAACTATAACTGCCTTTTGGATAATTAGCTGTAAATTCAGGACACAGGTAGCTTAGTCTGTTGGTTATTACCACTTACCTCCACACCAAGACAAACAAAAGGGGAGGGGAGAAAGGCATCGCCAGAGTCTCAACATTTCCAGACCCGACCTAATATTTAGAAGTTTTATTTATTTGACAGGAAAAGCTGTGGGCAAACAGAAACACACATGTGCACATATACATATTGTATATTCATCTATAAACAAAATAAGAGTGCTTAAGCCCCCTTTGATGTCTATGAGTGCACGTGGCTGTTCGCAGACTAACAACTGGCTTGACACAAACATACTGGTGCGGTGCCTAGACAGGGCTTACTTCTGTGTAGGCATAGATTCACTATTGCAAATATTCAGTTTTTATTTCAGATATATAAATGCACATTGTATCTGCATCCACTTTAACCGTTGGTCTACTTCTTTGGCACATTGCACATTTTATTTAGCTGCCCTGTTATCAAAATCTGTGAGGCAAATCTGTGTGATGCACTGGACAGAGCAGAGCGAATGCATTTACACTGTAGTGAAGCACAGACCAGTATCGATTTAGGCAATGTACACGGACCTGATGTAAATGGACCAAAATGGTTTACTTTACAAATCAAGCACTATGGAAAAAGTGTTTTGAGGTTTGTTTTATTGCCATTAGTGTTTATTTCACCTGGAAACTGCAGTTAATTGTATTTTGGAGTTTTGCAAAAATGTAGGTAGAGGCTTTTTTTTTTTTTTTTAAATTTAAATACAAGTATAACTGCTTGGTGTCCTAGTGATTTAACTGTTCTAGTTAAATGTAAAAATTGATAGCTTGAATGCACTGTAAGTCGCTTTGGATAAAAGCGTCTGCTAAATTCATAAATTTAAATCATTCTGCACTCTTTTTTCTCATAAGTTTAACTCAAATCAAAAATATAACTGCTTGTTGTACCTATGATTTGATAAGTACAACTCTTTCTTTTCAAGTTTAACAATATTTAATGTCCATGTATTTATCTGGTACATAATCATGTAGGCAGGATATGTATATAGTCACCAGCAACATTGCATTAATGCCAAGCTGAATGAACATCATCTCTTACATAATATATCAGTAGTGTTCTCAGCTCTCTGTAACACATTTAAACATATTTAAACCCAGTCTGCAGAAATCTGCAGAATTTCCGTGCAACCAGCACAGAAGGGCAGATCCCTTTAACCAACACAGACACACGCACGCACACACACACACACACACACACACACACACACACACACACACGCACGCACGCACACACACACACAAACCCATTCAATGTACATTCCTCTGGGCGTGACTATTGTCTCTCTCTCAATGCCACACTCTGATGATATTTCAGAGTATCAGGAGTTACATTAGTGCAACACGATGTGCAAGAGTTGCAGCATAAGCACATATTCAGTCAGGGCTCACAAAGGTTTAGACAAAAAAACCTTTCACAATGCACACACACACACTGCTGACCTCTCACCATTGGATGTGTGACACAAAAGCAGATAATTTATCTACTCATCCTCATGAAACCTCCGCTCTGCATTCCCCCCGACACACACTCACTCTGACTACATGATGAACACACTCTCTTTTTTAGTTTACACCATGATGTGTAATGTCTAGAGTGTGAGTCTGTAAATGAATATCTAGTAGAAGAAAGATTATGAAACATAAGCTCCTGTCAAACTGTCATGAACTAACACTTCTCTTGTTCTTGTGAACAAAACCACTCTAGGATCAGCAAAGGCTTTAGTTTTAAAGGAACAATATGTGATAACTTTAGCTCTTACCACAGAAAATTATTTAAACTTCCTTAAAACTGAAAGTGTAATTTAAGCTCTTTTTGGGGGTTACGCGTTAATCGACTCGAAAGGGTTAATGACAAAATTTTCATTTTGGGGTGGAGTATCCTTTTAATGTTAGACCAAACTATTTTTTTTTTTTTGTTCTTTGTTTTGAACTTGATTTTGTTCTGAAAATGTTAAATGCATTTTAAAGGCTATGACATCTGGCCATTGACAAAACATGATCAATGGAACACTTTAACGCCATGTGGCTCAAGAGACTTTTTATTTGTATTTTTTTGAAGCCATATTTTGAAAACAGTTCATTTTAGATCCAAAGTGATTATTCAGAAGATTGTACCCCATTCTGAAATTTATGTACATATTTACTGTAAGTTTGACATGCTACTGTCATGTGCTTACTTTAAACACACCATAGGTAAAAACATGCTCAACTCACCCCACACTCCCCTATAACTCTTTCTTTCTTCCGAGTTTGATTTCTTTGAAGTGAACAATTTATGTATATGTGTTTTCACACACAATCACTGGGTGTAGGTCTTCATGAAATGAGTGTGGCGTTTAAATGACAGTGTTTCCTGAAAGAAACAAAAGACCTGTTGAATGTGAATGTGTACAATGTAGAGAACTGTGTAGTTGTTTTACAATAGGAAACGGATTTTAAAGCACGTAATGTGCTGGTATTTTTGCAAACTTTGTCGAAAGATTAGGTAGGCACATTAATAGTTTCTCTGAGTGGGCCTCAAGTACCACTTTTAGTGTCTGAGCAATTTTAAAAACTGTAACAAAAACAAATATGAGAAAAAAACGCATCTGAAGTAACCATGTTGCTGTACCAGGTGAGCTACTGAGCAAGTTTACCATATCAGAGAATCTATACATATGGAACTGGTTATGTGATGCAAGTTTCACAATATATATGATTACATATCTTGCACTATGGTAAAAGTGCAAACAATTTTAAGGTAATAAAAGTATCATGCAAGGAATCGTGTGAAAATAAGTTTTTTATTAATTTACAATCCTCCACTTGTAATAATATCGTAATAATTTGTGTGAAAAGGAATAAAAGTTATTGTTTTTTATTACCTTTAGTGTTCACCTCAGCTAGATACTGGAACCGTGTTTATTTTTATTTTTGTAAAGGCATTGTTTCCCCAGTTTGTTGTAATATTCCATGTGAATTATTGGTCATTCATACTGTTTTATATTCAGATTTTACACTTTTTTTAATCTAAACCCACCCCTACCCCTCACAGAAAACTTTCTGCATTTTTACCATTAAAAAAAAATAGAATACTCTTTAATTTAACCAATTTACACATGAGGACGTCGCCAAATGGAGGTTTTCGGCATTTTTGTCAGGTTTTGCTCATTTTTGGATAGAAATTTGTCCCCATAATATGGTTAAGTAGCTACACACACACACACACACACTGAATTTACCACCAGCATCAGTAGTGAGATCATTCCAGCACTGACAGAACAATATAGCAGCTGACTGTATGTGTATATTTGCAGACATTAAATCAGAATGAGGGCTGCCTGTGTGTGGTACTCCCGAGATTTTCTGGAAAAACCACCACACTAAATCAAGCAAGCATAATAATTACGTTAATCACTTTTTTATCCCACCTCCTGTTTTCCATTCCCTTGTTCCCTTCCTCTGTCATTCCGCTATCATCTCTTTTGGATGGAAGGATAAAGATGGCGGGAGTGAGACAGAGAGATTGCCTGGACTGCTCCACTTGGATAAATGATTTCCCAGAGTGTGATCTAAAGGTAGCTGGAAAAATCTAGCACACTATATGTGTTTATCTATTACAGAAAGCTAATTTGTTAATTTATTCATTTTTGGTCTTTTTTCATGCTGTGTACTGTGAAAAAAAAAAAAATTCTATACTGCAAAATTTTTTAAACTGTACACTGTAAAAAATGACTGTGATTTTAACGGTAAAAAACTGTGAAAATGCTACAATACAAACCTGTTAAATGGTTAACGGACGTTCCCAGAATTCTCTGCATTGCATTTCAAATTTTGTTTGAATTAGATTTTTTTTCTTTGATTTACTATGTTTCTTCTTATTTTTTTCTTAGATGTTATGCTTATTAGGGTTGTATGTTACATATGATGTTAAATTAATGTTTATTGCATGTTTCAGTTTAATGAGTCTCACCATGATGGTGTTTAGTGCTTGTGTGAATGACACTGTGCCCCTTCTATGTATCTTATTATTTAAAAGCTGCTTGTGATGGGATTTGTTTCATCACATGACTTTCTCATCACCACCTGCTTTGATGTTACCAGTGTATTACAAAGGTTAAAAAACAGATTTCAGTACTTCAATAAGATGGTATATTAATATTATGTCAGTTAAATTACGGTATTAAACTGTAAATTTAAGTTAAAACGGGTAAATCTAAAACAGTGTTACCGTATTTTTACGGTATAAAACCGTTAAACCTAAAACGGTGTTATCCTTTTTATTTGTTACAGTATAATTCTGGCAACCACAGCTCCCGTTTTTTTACTGTATATTTTACGGATTTTTTTACAGTGTATAATTTAACAGTAATATCACATTTTGATAGGAACTGGGAAATTCCATAAAAATGCATTGACACCAAATGTACATTTTACCTGTTGTTCAACTGATTATATGTGTTACTGTAAAAATTAGCATTTTATTTTAGTTAAAAGTAATTGTTATGTATTTTTAACCTTACAAGTCCTTTAAAAAAAACGTACATTTAAACTGTTTATTCAAGAGTTGGGAAAAAATTATTTTTACAGAGACAAAACAGTAGAATTTTATAGTGATATCACATTTCGATCAAAACTTTGAATTTCCATAAAAACGCATAAATTGACAGCAAATGTAGCCTATATTTCGATTAATGCACAGGCTTGCATAGGCTGCAGCCTAGGGGCTCCACGTGTGCAGGGGACCTCGGATTGGCCATTGACCTTTTTTATTTTTTTATTTTTTACTTAAGCGCGAACCAGGCATGGCATGGCGCATCATTCCAGTTTACGGTTTGGATGGGCCAGACAAATTGCGACGTTAAATTAAAAACGTTATCCAATCAGTGTTTAACCTTGTAAAAATGACTGACTAAAATACTGTTCAATTATCTGTGAGTATACATAACATAGATTTTAATAGCTTGATGCTCTTTACATATTTGTATGAATTTTTAAAAATGTTTTGGTGAATAGGACGGACCTATCCGTGATTGCTCTCCATGGTTCTGACCAAAGAAGAATGATTTGGAATCTCCATTACGCATCATACGCATCATACCTGGGCTGCGTTTCCCAATAATGCTGTCTCTTAGCGCTCTACGAAGACTCTTAAAGTATTACCTAACTAAAGGTATACTACCACTAAAGGTATACCATTGCTAGGCGTCTTTAGGGCTATCATCCACTTGCGAGGCAGAGGTGCTGGCGCCCTCCTAGCAACGGCACTGGTCGCGCTAGCACCCTGGGGTGGGAGAGATGAAGATGTGCTAGGTGATGTGGATCTCAGCTCTCTTCATCTCCTGGTTTGCAGCGATGATTCCGAGACTACGTGCGCGTATAAGGTACCTAAAGAACGACGGTTGCAACAGGGCTGAGGGCTGGGTTGGAAAATATGTGATGTCATTATGTTTTTTTAACCTAATCAATGTTGATTATGAAAGAGAGCATGCAGCATGAGAAAGATATGATACATCATGAGATGTGCAATATGTCTGGAGACATGGGTAAAACATTTTGACCACTGCATTAAGTTTTGTTTTGTAGTCTCTTTTTAAAATTTTTTTCATTTTGTATAAATTGTATCTTAATTTTGATCAATGTTTTATCAACCAGTTGCCTGTATTTAATAAATAAGAAGCAAATAATATATAGCAGAAAATGTAATATGGCGCCAACACGATCACTAGCTTTGCAGGTGAACTGGAAGGTGCCGAAACTCAGCTTGTGCCTCACAGATTTGAGAAATATAGGCTATCTATTATAGAAAGCTTGAAATGTCGACTTTTAAATGAAAATATTCAAAACCAAAATAAATAGGCTACTTTCTGAATATGTAATCCATATTAAATGTGCATTTCTCTCTGGCGTTCATGGTGAGACCACATCGTCAACTTCATCTTTGCAGCGACACAGAAGACACCAGTTTATTAGTAAATAATTAAATGTCTCCGTGCTATTTTAGACACATTCAAATTGGATTTTTATGGCCTCATTAAGGACTTCTCTGCCAGAAAAAAAAAGAGAGAGACAACAAGCAAGTGATGAGAGATAGAGAGAATAGCAAGTGATGAGAGATAGAGAGACAACATTAAGTGATGAGACAGAGAGACAACAGCAAGTGATGAGAGAGAGAGAGAGAACATAATTAAATGGTTGATTCTAAGCACTGTTCCTTGTTTTTATTTGTGATTTGTTTGTAATGTTACATTTTTTTCATTTTACCAACGTGGTGTGGTGGTAAATGTCTTACTGTTGTGGTCCACCACTTGAAGGAATGTAAAGAAAACACTGTAGTGTTGGCTGTGTCAATGTGTGTGTATGCCAGTTCACTGTAGTTGCATATGGACATGTATGGCACTAAATAATTTTTTTTTCTCACACAAAGAGCAGCCTAGGGGCCCCTGACTACCTTAATCCGCCCCTGGCAATGAGGTCAAGCGGCAAAGATCATGTGACTTTTCATCACATGTATTTGGTAAACCCTGACAGTAGTTTTAAACATTAATATAGAGTGTGCAATGCAGCAAATGACTCTAGAAAATTTAGCACAAATTTATTTATTTCCACAAAATACAGGGATATGCTCTATGTGCTCTTTAGCAGCCTAACATAGAGAATAATACAAAAAATAAAGAAATAACTAAATTAAAAATGCCTTTGAAAATGAAATTTTATTGCACCTTTAAATAATACACTAAAACAGAAAATGTTTTTGTATTCTTAATCACATTTCATTGTCAAAGTCACTTGACATTAGATCAAGTATTTATCTTAACATCAAAACAATGTACATTCCATTGCATTTACAAAGTACGGTGGCTTTTTTGTCCATTTACTGCTGCATATTCCTGTCCAGGACTCTGCACTGAACAATATCATAAAATATGACATTATACAAAATAATTAAATATAAAAGTACTAAGACTAAACGTAATAAATTATGATAGCCAGAGTGTTGTTAACAAGCAAGCTTTTAAAATAAAACAATGGAAATAAATCATATTTCCAGCAAAAGCCATGCTTCAGGACATAAATTGAAAAATTAAAAAAATGTAGAAGGAACAGAAGCATTGGATTACAGTACAAGTGCTTGTCCTGTACTGGAGATTTCACTTTTCTGAATGGCTGCATCTGTGGGGACACAAACAGTTATAAATAAAACACTAAACGAAAGTGCAGAAAAATAAATGAGCATTTACAAAATTATCTCATTTGAGGCCACACATTTATCACATTTATTTTAGTTACTCATTAAAACATTGAGGTACTTTATCAGTGATGAAAGATCAACACAGTCAATAAAGCCAACTGCTGCTCTGTATGTGAGACAGCATAGAGCTCCCTGCTCAAATGGTAAGACCATACATGTTAGTCTCCCCAGTGAAATGCAGCAATTTTTGATGTGAGACTCAATTCTTTTGGGTGGACAGAGTACACTCACTTTCTCTCTCTCTTTTGCACCTTGGTACCTTTATGATGATTTATCCTGAAGATGCACCTTTAAAAAAAAATACAATTATAGTAAAATTAACCTTAATTTCTGCACATTTCTTAACCTAGTGAATGCAGTCTATAACTTAACTTTGCAAGAATTCTAACTTATGTTCAGTATGCAGTAGAGGAAAAACATCAGATACAGGCCCTCAGGAGAACTCAAGAGATGGTCATTCACAATCATCTGGTCTACTGCTAACATCTATACATTGGCTGTCAGTGCATTCTCTGCTTCAAACAAACAAAAATCAACAAGTAATACAATTTACAGAATGTTTATTCTGCAGATTTCATATCAAGCCAACCACAATCAGTAATTTTTTTGGTGTAAGATTAAAAATTAAGTGAGCATATCAAATGATACCCACCGCACACTAATAAACATGGAGTAGGTGGAAGCTGCTCTGGGCATATATCGTTTGGAACACAAGTGTCTTCTATCATCACAAGAAACTGGTCTTGGTTGCAAGCAGCAACATCACTGCCCCACAAACATGATCCCCTCCAGTTCTAATCTTGGTAAGGATTCTACCTGCTCTGCTTGCACTCTCTGTGCACCGAAACTAAAAGTACTCTCTATGTAAGATATTCTTCTGAATTTACTGGTAGTGGCTTCTTCAAATTTGTCATTCATGTCAATGCCAGTGAGCTCTTTAAAATGTGCTTTCATCCTAGCTGCCTGGAAAAGATATGGCCACTCATCAAGTAACTCTTTGGATTCTTTTCTAGATTGGATGTCATTTCTTTTGGAGGTGTAGGTAGCAGTCATCAAGTTGTAGATCATCCTTAAATTGCTTTCCTTATTTTTGAAACATTTCAAGCAATTTCTCTTTTTTTCTTGCTGTAATGCGGATGTTTTGTCCAACTGGCAACTGGGGTTCTAAATTTATACATCCATACTCCAATTTCCATTTCTTTGACTCTTCTGGCATATCACAAAGTGGTCTAGTGGTAGATTTTTAAAAAATGTAATTGCCAATTCAATAGACATTTAAGCAGAGAGTCATATCCAATTCCTACAATCTGGGAATTAATCTCATCTCTAATGGACTTTGGGTATGCAGTCATTTTTTTGGGCTATTTCTGATACATGTTTTTTGTTGTCATTGTTGTTGGACATTTACTGACTTCCAGGATTTCAGAAGCAACAGTGCGAACGAACTGTCAAACTTGCTGGCATTTTCCCATGGCACAACAAAATCATAATGCCAGTCATGGTCAGAAACCAGATCTAGTGTCACCTAAGTTATAAACCAATGTCCATATGTTAGAGAATGAACAATAATTACACTTTTCATGCAGCATTCAGTTCTCTTTGCAAATTACTGTTTACAGTGAATACAGCAATTACAGTAACAGTCAAAGCTAACACTTTCCCACTTCCTGAGAAGTGCTACTCAAATGTCTGCTTTTATAAAAGACATTATATACACTGTTGAGCCATTAAATTATGACTACCCCCAGCTTAAAGCAGTGAGTGCCGGTGTCACAGGTTTTTGGTCAGTAGGGTGCTTGGTGTCCGAATGGGATAAGCTGCCAATGTATCAAGTTTGATGATAGACAAACTGTGACAGCATGGGGCAAAACTTTGACCTTGGAAATGGCTTGCCTTGTGAGTTGTCCACCTGTCACTGTAGTGAGTATGTTTCAGAAGTGGAGCATGGATGGTCAAATAATAAACCATCATCCATCCATGTGATGTCCACAGTTCAGTTACCGTCAGGTATACCAGTTTGTCCTTTATCAAACTTCGGCAGTTTTTTCCATTCTGACACCAAGCACTCTACTGACTGAAAGGTCCTCAGATGGTGTATATATACTGCTCTGGGAACTACACCTGTGACACCGGCACTCACTGCTTTAAGCTGGGGTGGTCATAATGTAATGCCTTAGCAGTTTATGAATCAATAAAATTGACAAATGACATATCCTGCTTTCAAAATTGTTGTTGCTAGCTTGCTATGTCAGATCAGACTTTTACTCACATCTTTCAGATAAAGTGCTTGATTATGAATTTGAGCATCCAGGACCAGGTGAACCTGTTGCATCAGAAGTGTATTCAGTAGACGTATCATTTGTACTGTTTTGCTGTTTGAGTGGAAGCAACACCTAAATGGCATAAATGACAAAACTGGCATTGATGCCATACTGTTGAAACTTGAACAAACATTTACATACTGTACAATACCTAAAGAATACAGCTACAAAATACAGAATGAAAAGACTGGTGTGTTATTTGTTAATTTAAGTGAATGCGTGTTATATAAATTTGCATGCAGACCATTGATTTGAAAACATACTTGGGATTTGGGCAATTCGTTTTCTTGCTTCAACTGGATTTTAGGAAGCCAGCTAGATCCTGTTCTTTCAGAAACTGTAGGTCATCGATGTATCCATAACCTAGGCTTTTCAAACCCTCTCTGGCTAGTATTGAAGTAGTTGGGATTGGGAACAAATCACCAACAAACTGCAAAAATGCATCCAACACTGCTACACTTTCTTTTTCTTTTCTTTTTTTAACAGTCAGTCACTGTTTATTTATAGAGCACATTTAAAAACAAAAGCTGTTGGCCAAAGTGCTGTACAAAATGTAAGCATATAACAAAAATACAAAAGTAATACATAGAACACAGTGACAGATAGTACACTACAGTTATGCCACTGCGCTTACTTTTGACCATAAGCAACAGTAAATAAATACGTTTTAAGAAGAGACTTAAAATCAGAGTTTGCTGGTGCAGTTCTTATATAGGGTGGCAACGTGTTCCATAGCTGTGGAGCAGCCACTGAAAAGGCACAATCTTCATTCGATTTCAAGCATATCCTTGGAACAGTCAACTGAAGACCACTAGTTAAACGAAGTTCCCTGGAGGCATTACAGTAGAACAGAAGGAGATAAGAGATATATGATGGAACCAGTCCATGGAAAAACTTATAAACAAGTACTAAAATGGATACAATATTTAACTGGGAGCCAGTGGATAGAGATCAACATTGGTGAAATATGCTCATTCTTCCTTGTTCCAGTTAACGATGGAGTGGCAAGTTTGAACAAGTTGAAGACGAGACAATATAGAGACTGTGAAACACCCAAGTATAATACATTACAATAATCTAATCTGGATGAGATAAAAGTATGTTTTACAGACTCCATGTCTCTTAATGTTAAGAATGCTTCATCTTTGCAATATTCTTTGGCTGATAAAAACAACTTCTAACCACAGCATTGATCTGTTTATCAAAAGTCAAAGCTCAAAAGTCAAAGTTTCTGACATGTGAATGAAGATTACCAGATAGAGGTCCCAATTTACTGGCCACAACTTCAGTCTTAGATTCATTTAACTAAAGGAAGTTGGCAGATGTCCACTCTTTAACATCTCTCAGACAATCAAACAGTCACTTTAAACTGGAGACATCTTTGGGTGCAAGGGAACATAACACTGAGTATCATCTGTGTAACAGTGGTATGAAACATTGTGTCTCTTAAATATAGCATACAAAGGAAGACTGTTTAAATAAAATTGAACAGGACAGAATATTGAGCCCTGTGGAACCCCATACAAAACTGGTGCACAAGCTGATGAATATTTGCCAGTCTCTACAGAGAGGGTTTGATCCTTTACATAGGATACAAATAAATTTAAAACACGTCCTTGAATCCCAATTTGCTGTAAGTAATTTAAAAGAATGGCATGATATAAAGATCAACAATGCTGTGCTTGAGAGTATTACCCTTTGCTCCCATAAAACTATATTCATTTAAGGGATAATAATCCAGACACTCTTCGGAATTTACACAAACAATTTCCTTTGTTGAAGGCAAAATCTAAAAAGTACATAATCAGACAAATACAAGACCTTCTTGAAGGAGTTGATAGTTTTGTGACAATGTCTTGCATACAAGTTCTATGCCCATCTTACACTTCTTTTGAAGAAGGAATGTTTGCTTTTGAATCTCAATGACCATAAACTAATTAAAGGTCCAAGTCTCAGAATGAGTGAAGGGTAGAGAAAGCATATTATGATGCTTCATTTCCAGTTCTCAGCTACTTGACCACATAACTTACCACCTTTTTTGCATATCTGGGAGGGGGCAGAACCATTATCAGAACTCAGATATTTGAACTGTGCAATTATCCTGTTCAGTTGCGAATATGAAAACCACTTCTTTTTTACAAAGTGTGCCGAGAAAATGGCAAGATCAATAGCTACGAAACATTCAAACAAGTCATGGCCAATGCAGAGAGGAAGGCTGGACTGAGCAACATGAAAATATTTCAGTGAGTTGAAAATGCATCAAACTTTAACGCATTTACAACATTTTCTTCAGTCATCTTTAGAGTTTCCACTGCCACCTTATAAGAACTAACTGTGGAACTGGGGAAGTCTACACTTACATTCTGAAGTTCACTGCGTACTACCAAGCAGTACCTAAAGTAGTACTTGGCAGTGCTGAATTTCTGTGAGTAACCACCAATGCAGTGAGAGCCCAGTTCATCACCAATAATGGCCGGCCACAATTGTTGCACGTACTATGTCACCTGAAGATGTCACAATTCCATGCTCTTCAGGTAACTTGACATCTGCTAACAACTTAAATTAAATTAAAATCTCTCTCATGTAACAAAAGTAATAATTGAATGTTGTCAGTGCATGACCTGTAAAATGGCTCAAAGTTACCAAGTAAAAAAAAAATTGTTTTTACAAAAGTTTTTTTTGCTGACCCAAGGGGGTTCACAGTCTCAGATGCATCCTAGTACAAGTTAAGTTGGATTCTCAACTCAGGCTCCTTAAACAAGTAATTATACTTGTCACAGAACACATCAAAAGAGTGTACATGATGAGGCTTGGCATACTGCTCCCAAAACACTTGGTCTTTCTCCATGTTTTTTTTTTAAGTTTTCTTCAACAGAATATATTGTGCATGACATAGTTTTCTGTTCTCATCACCACTCTTGTCACCTTTATGTTTGGGCTCATTAAACATTAATGGGTGTCGTGATGCTGTGAAAAGAGCATCTCTTTTTTATTATATTAATATGAAGCATGGTAGTGTAGATTTTTTACAAGAAACTCACACAGATGTAAATAAGTCCAGTGGAAGAGTGAATGGAATGGACAAGTTGTTTTAAGTCATGGTTTTAGTAACAGTGCAGGAGTTGCAATTCTTGAAAACAAAATGATACATCTTGAACAAGATATCTTGCAGCTGAACATTGAAGAGGATTATGTAAGTAATGTTAAAGTTTTGGAAACAAGAAAAAATCTTCTCCATAATCTCTTGGAAGAGAAAGCTAAAGAGACTTTGATTCGTGCAAGGTATACGTCTTTTAACTGCATGGATTCTACAACATACTTTTTTTTCAATTTGGAGAAGAAAGTTGCAGATAGAAAAACTTTAAATCGCCTTTTCAAATCTGTCTTCAGGCAAGGCTCCGGGTTTAGATGGCTTAACAGCAGAATTTGTATAAACAGTTTTGGCCAGTCATTGGCGAAGACTTGTTCTCAGTTTTTTGCCACTATTGGCACATATTGGCACTTTACCACTGAGTCTACGGAGAGCAGTTATCACCTTGATACCCAATAAAGGTGATCTTTCGGATATAAGAAACTTGCGACCAGTGTCTCTGCTTTGAGTTGATTATACAATACTGTCCAAAGCATTACCTAATAAATTAAAACTTTATATATCAACAATAATTCACACAGATCAGTCATACTGTATTCCAAAACGTACAATAGTTGATAATTTGTTTCTGATTCGTAATTTGATTTTATTTGCCAGAGAAAATAATTTTAATGTGGGTTTATTATCTTTGGATCAAGAAAAGGCTTTTGATCAGATCGATCATAAGTTCCTTTTCAAATGTTTTTGAAGCAAGATTTTGGTTTTGGTTCATCATTTATTTCTTACGTGAAATTGTTGTATACTTATATTTATAGTATTTTGAAATTAGTGGTTTACTCACAAGACATTTTCTAGTTGGCAGAGGCTTTCGGCAAGGGTGTGGTATGTCAGGCATTTTATATGTCATTGGAATTGAACCTTTGCTAACTGCTCTGAGGTGTCAGCTTTGTGGAATTTCGACGGTGGGATTTTCTACTTCAGAGTTGGTAAATGTTAAACTCAGTGCTTATGCTGACAATGTCACTGTAGTAATTAGATCAAATGAAGATGTGTACAGTCTGGAAGCAGCTCTTGAGATTTATCAAAAAGCCTCTTCAGCTCGAGCCAACTGGAAAAAAAGTACATCTTTGTTATTAGGCCAGTGGGAGGAAGAAGGCATTCCAAAACTTCCTCATCGCTGCCCCTGGAGTTCAGACGGGTTTAAAGTGCTGGGGGTTTTCCTTGGAACAGTGCAATACATGGAAAGAAATTGGGAAGGCCTCTATGAAAAGGTGGCTGGGCGCTTACAGAAATGGAGATGGATCCTTCCTAAACTGTCTTATAGAGGGAGGGTTCTTGTTGTAAATAATCTAGCAGCATCAATGCTATGGCATCGTTTGACTGTTATTGACCCCCCCCCCCCCCCTTGAGGTTTTTTTTTGGGGGGGGGGGGGGGGGTCAATAACAGTCAAACGATGCCATAGCATTGATGCTGCTAGAAATGAAGGAGGACAAGGACTGATTGAACTGTCAGCAAAAGTCAGAGCTATGAGACTAAAATCTTCTTTTTTCTACGGAATTTATTCCTTGGGTATCATTTGGGTTAGCTGTATTAAGATCCTTTTGCAGTGTTGCGCTTGATAAACAATTGTTTTTGATGTCATCTTTCAATGAAAATATCACATCTGGTGTAAATTTTAATGCATTGGTTTTAAAATCTTGGACTACATTTAGGGTGTATAGGTCTGAGGTTGTTCACTACAGTTTGAATGAACCATTGTTTTTTAACTCCCTTCTAGGAAATGTTTGTATATCTTATAGTAGAGTTAAGTTGTGTATGATGAAAGGTTTCTCTAAAGTGGGACACTTGATTAACTTAGAATCAAAAGAATGGAGATGAGCCGAAGAGATTGCAACGATTTAACCTTTTTCAGTTTATAGTCAAAACATGCTTTTTTAAGTAATGGGTTTACATGTTATGTATATCTATTATCAAAACTGGTTTAGTTAAGTAACTATTTAACCATGTTTTTACACCTACAGTTAAAACATTTAATTAAATAAGAATTCAAACATGTTTTTTAAATTGTGATTTTGTTTTTAGTCAAAGAACGTGTCGCGGATTTGTCTACACTCACAACCAATTATCCCGATCACAATCACCTGACTTTTGATTTGCAACACCTGTCACCCCTCATCACACACTCACTACATAAACCAGCTACAAGCACCAAGACTGTCCGGTCTCGTCTATGCAACCTTGAGTACATGTGTGGACTAAACCTGACTCTCTCTTGCATCGTCGATACCACGTTTCCAAAGTGGATACTTTGGAAAATCAACTCCCTTTCTGCATCTGGTGGCTCTGGAGTGTGTCTGTGTGCCCGTGGCTTAATCCTAGACTGCCATTCATCCCTCATCTTCCAAACATTATCATCCTTTCAATAAACTGTTCAAGCTTTAACTCAACCTCTGCCTCCGTTGTCTTCTGTTTGTGAAGAACAGAAGGCCATTCGCTGCTATTCCCATTAATTGCAAATGTTTGGCACCCTGTGCTGCCATGCATTTGCACTTTTTTTTCTTTTCTTTTTTTTTAACAGTGCAAAAGACAAGTAACAGTAACTTTCATTTTCTTCAAATCTAGAACAAAACACAATGCCAATTCAAAAGGACAAAACACATTTACACTATTGAATTACATTTGTAATTGGAATTTCCACATAAGCAAACTGCTTATTATTGATCATTGTTTAATATGTACTGTATGTATAACATAATTTAGTTTTTGTACTGTACATTTTGTATACTGTTGAGAAAAAAAGAAAATTATAAATCTGTGTTTAAAAAAATCTTTACTGTGAATAGTTGATGCATTACTGTATTTACAGTATGTGTGTTTCCTCATAAAGTGTGGTTAACAGTGGAAATCTCAGAAACCATAAGTTGGCCTTACAGTAAACACACACATACACACACACACACACACACACACACACACACACACACACACACACACACTAATCACTAAAGATAAATATGTTTTGTGTATTATAAATGCTATAATAACAGTGTGACTTTTGGATATACTCCATGCCTCTGTCACTTAATATTGTTTGTTTATATCATTCTGGAGATACCTTTATGTTAAGCTATTTATGTATACCTTACCCCAGTGGTTCTCAACTGGTTTTGTTTCTAGAATTTTTACATTGAACATTAAATCCCAAGTTAAATCGCAACACATACCAAAAATGTTACAGTACAAATCTAAATTGTCCTTAAAATCAGACACTGAAATTATTACCATTTTTTAAAAATATTATTTTATCTTTATTAAACCATCAATTCACTGAAACACTTTCATAAAATAATCTGTATCTGTAACTTTAAACAGTTTTGAGAGGTCCCCACAATTTAAGTCTTGGTAATATTACAATCAGGGTTCCTACCCTATCCCCCCAATAAAATAAAATAAAATAAATATATAATAATAATAGTAAAAAAAAGACACAAACATGCATACAGTGAGGAAAACCCCACTAGAAGGACATTCTTGCTATCACAGACACACACATACAGACAGATGGTCTCTGAGAGACCCATCACATGCTGCTTCCTTTGTTTAATTTATCTACTGACAGAATCCCCTTTCTCCTCTCCTCCTGTCTTCCCCCATAGTGTGTTAGGAGCGCTGGTGATTCCTTAAAACATCTAGACCTGTTAGTAATTTAACCTGTTCCTGCTAAAGCTGGAAGGAATAATATCTGTTTGATTTTTGGTTTAGTTTTTAAATCTAATAAATCAGAGGCTTACGGAACATAAATTCTCCTTCCCTGCCCACAAAATTTGAAGTCCCATAAGACACTGGGAAAGCTCAACTAGATTTCTATGAGTGAGAGGAAGGGGAAAAAAGCTTATATGCATAACCTACTGTTTTTAATATACTGTATGTAAAAGTAGTTTCACTGATTTTCAAGGCAGTTACATGCGTCAATGCGTCAGTATTCCTTTAGTAAAAAAATGATTTGTTTTTGTTAACACTGAAAAGGTTGACGCATCCTGGGGGTACAAACATTTAAATAAAATAATAAAAGTCATGTTTAAGATAAAAAATAAAAAATAAAAAATTCATGAAATTGTATTAGGCTATTTGTGTCCTATAAAAAAAGAAAATAGTAATACATAGTTTTTCTGATTTATTTTTATGGTCTTGCTCTTTTTAGAAATTATTGTATTATTATTATTATTATTATTATTATTATTATTATTATTATTACTATGTTAATTTTAGTTAAACTTTTTGTAATTTTGTTATTTTTATTATTTTAATATATCTTGATTAATTATTTCAGTTTTATTTTTAGTACATCAAGTACTTAAGTACATAATACATTTAACATTTAATTTATTTAAAGTAACAATTTATATATATATATATATATATATATATATATATATATATATATATATATATATATATATATATATATATATATATATATATAGATAGATAGTTTTGGTTAGCTAATAATAACCCTGCTATGCATGCATCTGCACACACAGAAATAATACACAAAGCCTTCTAGAGTATAATCTCTACAAAACAGTTACAAGAGTAAAGAAGGAGGGGGAGAGAAGGACAGAAGCAAGGAATGAAGAGGAGGAACTGAAGGACAGAGAAATGGCGGATGAGGAGCAGAGGGTCAATTAGATCCAGCAGTGAGCAGCCTCATGCAGATGGAGGAAAATTAGCCATGTCTAGACCGTCTGTGCACGGTCTACACACACACATACACACATCCATCAGCACTCACATACTAAAGGCTGCTTTCAATTAGCAAGACATATAGCATGTGTAGAACACAACAAGAGAGCAGAAATATAGATGCAGCGAAGAGAGAAATTCATTGTTCGAAAACCAAAGTCCAAAAAGATTTTCAAACATTGTCAAGATACCTTTCTGTTCGCAAACAATTCTTTAATGGAGAAAACAAATCATACTGAGTGAAAACATGACATAAGAGCTCAGAGAACTCCGGGCGCCATCAAACAAACCAAATCCAAACCATCGTCAAACTAAATCCACGGTATCAAATGAATCCAAACAAACCTGACAAGCCCAACAATACAACATGCATTTGTGCTATCTGTCCACACACACACGACATCAGCTGCATTCTCTACTGCTAAAACACACATACAGAAATACACACACATTCACATTTACTCACTAATTAAAGCAATATTGGCGTAAATCAACCCAGATGGCTTGTTTCGCGCCTACACTGTGTAAATGCTTCAATTATCTAAACAGTTTGGAATAACACACTTTACACACACTCACACAGCCCTGCCTTTGTCTATTTCTACATTAAGGGTGTGTTTAAGCTGTCTATCCCATGACTAAACATCCACAAACTGCCATTTATTCAATGCTATCAATCATATCTCTGATTCCATTCCACAAAGAATTCCTTTTATGATTACTGTAAAAACTGTTTTAAGCCACTGATTTTGGTGCTACTGTATACAGAAATGCTAGATTATGCTCATTACTGTCCAGCAATGTGTGTATATGCTGAAATATACATAATGAGGCAGGTATAAACTGTAAAAAATGGCATAAACTGTATTCATACCCTAGCATACACATAAAAAACAAAGTATATTTTGGGTTTATGTATATAAAATGCACCAGAATGTCTGGTGAACAGGTCCAGAATGATCCATTTTATTTTGAGTGAACTATAGAATGTCTAATTAATTTACTGTCCTAGAGCAGAATCATATATATATATATATATATATATATATATATATATATATATATATATATATATATATATATATATATATATATATATATCATAAAATCAGATTAAATAAATGTACATGACATCTAAACAAACAGATGCCCTTTTATTTATGACCAAAAATGGGTTCAACAGATGTCAACAAAATACCTAACTAAAACCACATGACCATTTTGTCATATATTGTAGCTTCAAGCATGCTGTAAAAACTTTGTTATTGCAATATCTGAAACAGTGCAAAAATACAATCATTTCTGCAATCTTATTTAAATAGGCACAAGAACAATACTAATTTGCTGAGTTGTTTCAAGGGCAAAGACTGCACATAACTTTTGCAGATACACAACAGATGCTTTCATTCCAGTGTATTACAAATGTTGAGAGGACAGTCAGTGTTAGGCCAGAAACATATTTTACCTTAGTATGCAAACACAAACAAGGATGCCATCGCACAGTCCCGCTGCACTAAAGTGCAGTTATACGTAAGGTTAGTGCCGCAGCAACAGATCTTTTTCAGAAAGCTAGCTAATAGGTTGACAGTTTAATTATTACTAACTTGTTCAGCAAAATTCTCTTCATATTGTTGTTCAACCATGACAACAACTGACCTGAAAGAGAAAGACTGTATGCTAATGTCTACAAATAGCACCTTTGTGGCAATGCTGAAAACACATTAGAAATAAGCTGTGTGACACATTATTGGAACATAATGAGTTGTAATCAAGCTGAATGAACTATCCAATAAATGTCACAACCAAAGCATTTGTGTTGCCTGACTGTGTCTGAGTGAGAGTTTGAGACCTGTGCAAACATCAGTGTTCCTAGCATTCCATACTTTGACTGTTTGCTTTGGCCCCTTTCTGAAAGTTTTAACTCCATCTCTTAGTCTTTCTCTCATTTTTCAGCACACCTTCACTCCTGAGGAAGGTGTGGACAAAAAGTGATTGGAAATGAAAGTGAGAGCAGGCCGAAAGAGAAAATTCCCTCCTCTGGCAGTTGATTCTTCGGTGAAAGTAGCTGGAGATTCAGTGGCTGTTTACACGACAACATTTTTAGCCAATAACGGGAAACATTTTATGCATTTTGTCTGTTCTTTTACATGACAACAGCATTTCGGAATCTTTGAAAACGGTGACGTCATGCGCGTGCATAGTATCTGTTAGGTATGCAGATATGTGCAGTACGATTTTAAAGGCAAGCGTGAACAAACATACACAACAATAGTGGAGTACATGGTACTGTTGTTGCTTATCACGATTTTGCTAAAGCTTTTTCAGCAAAGTGTGGATTTACTTTACCAATATTACAACCAAAAGCGGAGACGCATCATATACAACATATAATCATCACTTCCCTTACAGTTACTGTTTACTAACAAGGTGACAGCGCCAACTATTGACCTGGCATACGCAATACAGCAATTTTGGTCTCAAACTCAGAAATGATGAATTGACTCACTCTGAAGAAAAATTTGCGAAAGAATTGAACACCTAATATAGCGGCTCTAGTAAAGTAAAACCCACTTTTCAACCCCACCCTCAAAAAAATTAAAAAACAAAAATTCTGGGCCCGGTTCCCCAAAACGTTCTTATCGCTAAGTAGTTTTTTAACCTATTCCTTAACCTCTCTCTTAACCTTATGGCACGATTCCCGACACGTTCGTACGCTAAGTATATCTTCTGTAAGTCATACTTTCGTAAGGTTGGTCTGGACCATTCGTAAGCTCTCTCTTAGCGTTGTTTGAGCTCATGACGCTACTGTAGAGCAGTCTTTAGAAATCAGCGCAGTGCAGTACAAGTCAAACTATGCTATGTTGACAATGTTGTGGCTCAACAATGATTTTATGTTATTTTTTAAGACTCATAATAAATTATGTTCGCAATGGATAGAGGCCTATTTAGCCATTTAGCCGTCTAGTCCATGTCAGTTTTTTTATTCAGCAAAACTTGAGCCCTTTTGACATTTTGTCTGACGTGGCTATATTTAAAAAATTCGCCTCCGAAGACAACTCATTATGGAGCTGCTTGACCTTTTCAGACCTGGGCTAACACGGCGGAATTTTGCTTTAATCCATGAAGCCCAGTGCTACTTTTTTTTTTCTTGTTTTTTGCTACAGACAGATTCATCGAGGTCATGGGAGAGGGCTACGGCCTAAACAAGACCTCTGTGTGGAGGTGCATCCACACTGTCACCAACGCTCTTCTGCGCCATGCCGGGGATAAGATCCTGGTGGATGGCACTCATCCCTATCGCCAATCCATCAGTGATTGATCAGGCGTAGGCTAGTTAAAGGGAGACGCGGCCATGAACTTGCAGATTATAGTGGACCATAGGGGTGTGATATCTGACCTGGGGGCAAGGTCCAGCAAAACTTCAAGTTCCTCTGATGAGAGGCTTGGTGCCCTTTTCTGCGTTGCTTCCCCACCGTATACTGTATCTAACTCTCTCTCTCTGTCCATTGTAGATAGGTTGATTTTTATTAAAAACATAAACCAATTGCAATCAATACCGCATTAAACAGAAGTAACTGCAGCTGCTTGCCAATCAATTCTGATTGTAAAGTACTTTACCATTAATATAAAAGTGTATTATATAATTTTTATAAGTCGTTAAACCCATGTCAAGAAGCGGCACAAGTGGCACAATGGGATAATAAAGGGTGGATGATTAGCGAGGGATGCCCGGTTTGTCTAACCGTCACAACATATTGTGAACATATTACTGACCATTTGATAATTTAATTTATAGTCTATATTTTACTGATAACTTAAACTAGGTTAAAATAAATGTTACTGTTATAATTTGAGGAATGTTTCATTTGCATAGAACGTGTTGTCTTTCTTAACACTGTATTGCACCTTCACGTGAAGTGGAAAATCGATTCATGAGCAATCGATGCCAACTAATTCAGCACCCTCACTTTGGACAGCGCTCTTGTAACGTTGGACGTAAGAGGCAGCGTGTTAAAAAGCTTCCTAAGGGACACTTCGGGGAACACACTTAGGAACATAAACAACTTCGGTAAGATATAACTTTCGAGGTCTTCTTAGCGTGCTAAGAGTGAGCGTTATCGGGGAACCGGGCCCTGATCTCTGCAAAGTAACTGCTTGGTCTTTACATTAAACACCTTACACAAAACTGTACCTGTATGACTGAAAATAGCTGCTCAATTCTGTTCCCAAGATGGCTACCAAAAAGAAATCTTTTTGGCCCTAACGTGGCCTGACACAATAAAGCAACACATTTTTATTCTAACCATTAGCAACCATAACAAGTAACACTACATTTTGTTGACCACTTGGTTTTGATTTCTTTGGACTCACGCCGTAAAGCCCTGCCAACTCTGAAATCTAATTAGACCAAAGTAGTACTCTTTGTGTATATTAAACAAGGATAGGGACAGTCTGAGTGTGGAACTTTAGAATCACCTATTAAATGACAAATCCTTCAAGTTAAAACCATATAAAAATGACATCTAGTGAAGCATTATGAAAGTCATTGAAATATGTTTCTAGTTTTAAACTCATTAGTGTATATAGTAAGTATGAGAGAGCAAGCAAACAAAAGTTTCTGGGGTGCCTTTCCTAAAATTATCATTAGCCAGCTGTGGATGCAAATTCTGTCATTTCAAAAATAGTTCAAATATAATAATTTCCCAAAACCATAGATCCAACAAACATTTGCAACTTGTGAGTTGGCTAGTTAGAAGCAGTTTCTTGTTAATGTCATGTGGATTTTCATTTTGACATTCTATGACTTTCATTCCATTTATATATATATATATATATATAATTAAACATTGTAGCAAGTCAACAATAAACATAATTAAAAAAAAATAATAATTTGTAAAGGGAGCTGTGGAGTATGACATATGAGGGAACACGCAATGAATCAAACTTGAAATAAAAAAAAACATTTATTCATGACTCAAGCAACTTACAGGTATTCATGAACATATTTAATATGTTTCAAATAAATATTTGGCCTGAAAAAAGTGCCATGAAATTACATTGAGATTCAGGTATTTGAGAATCTGGTCAGATCTTCTTGAGAGAGAGAGAGAGAGAGAGAGAGAGAGAGAGAGAAGGACTCACCACTGAATGGAGTCATCTAGGATCACAGAAAGACAGCTCTTTCTTTCACAGACAGTACAGGAGGGAAAACATATGAATATTTGCATAATCAGTAGTGGGAAAAGCCTGTAGAGATTAGTGTGTCTCTGTGTGTGTATTGTCAGCTTGCACAAAACTTTGGAATAGTCTTCCAGTCTCCCTCTGATTACTCCAAGGCTTATGACCCTCCTTAGAATATAAGTATCTGTCACCTATCAGTGTTTGTTTGGGATTTTCTCCTCTTTAGCACATTGTGGTTAAAACTGTTTATATATTTATTTCTGTCTTTGTAGTAAGGTTTGTACAAACCTTGTTTTAATAGTGCTTTATAAGTAAATTTTGATTGACTGATTGAAAATAATCACATCAGGGAAATTAAACTGGGCAGTTCTTCTCTTGAAGACATTTCTGTTTAGCTTTTTATAACTATAAAATTAAACCTGTAATTTTTATTAGCTTTTTGCATCGATACAGAACTATACTCTATTATGAACAATATCCGTGTCCATGGCTGCAAGCTTCAAATGTTTAATTTACATTAGAGAGCCGTACGGAATGTTTGAATAAACATTATCGTCTTTCTTTCGGTCAAAAGGTTGATCTTAATTATTTATTTCCATGGGGTGTAAAAGGTGTGCCTTAATATTATGTCAGTATCTAACCAAATTACGCACGCGCACGCACGCACACACACACACACAGCTTCCAAAAAAATAGTACATATGTATTCAAAGTAAAGAGTAAATGTTTTCTTAGGTTTCGAAAATGACTAATAGCATGGATTTTTATTCATTCATTTTTTTTTTCATTCATAATTCATAATTTCTTTTTTTCAGCTTTTTTTCTAGAGTTAGAACACACCAGATGTTAAAATAAAACCTGAAATTGTTCAATGCTGAATTCCAATGCATTTGCATTTGAGTATTTTTGAGATATTGCCAATATTGTTCAGATATGTTTGTAGTATAACTGGCTTATATTGCTGTGGGTCAATGGCTCTGTGTTGTGGTGACTGAGGTCTATTCACCAGGACAAATTCCCATAGTTTGGATTTCTGACACTTAAACAAATTTCATTGGTAATAAATTTGACTGACCAGGCTCTTTTTTCCATTGTAAAGTGCACATATATTAACACTGACATAAAGTTGTGTAAAAATGATGTGTAGACACACATTTATATAACC
This sequence comes from Carassius gibelio, assembly GCF_023724105.1. NCBI lineage: Eukaryota > Metazoa > Chordata > Actinopteri > Cypriniformes > Cyprinidae > Carassius > Carassius gibelio. The sequence continues at coordinate 4,765,855 of NC_068382.1, forward strand.
TATATATTACTTGTAGTTGCATCTTCCTAATCAACATGCCTGTAATCCAAAAATATAACAACATATGGAACTGGGATGTGAATATAAAAATAAAAAAAAAGAAATCCAGAGAGTTTACAGCACTTTGCCAGACATTTCAGAAGACCACCACATCCCACACATCTATTGTTGGTCACTGAGACTTTGGACAAGGGCCAAATATGACACTCTTTATGCAATTTGCTCACATGTGTGTGTGAAATGAAATATGAGTGAATTATGAGTAATGTGAATATGCAGCAACGTGTATCGAGTTATACCATATGCTGCCCACAAAAACAGCAAGTCCAGCTATTGTTTTTTGATGCTTATGCACTTACTGACACAACACACACTCAGCAGCTGTTAAACACCAGTCCCCACAAACAATAGTAAATCTTTCAAACTTAAAAAACATTCAAAAATAACCTTACACAATGTAAAATTAATAAAAAAATAATAATTCCACAAATAAACAGAAGAAGAAAAAGAAAAACTACTGTGAAAGGCAAGAGTTTCTCAATATTAATAAACTATCGTGACTGTGTGTGTTAGAGTTCCCTTTCACGTTTAGTCTGGTTTCAACCACCCACATGGACCCCATCTCAACAAGGACCACCAAGACCGAGCAAAACCACCTGCTCCACTACACAAACACACACATACCTTAAGCCGACCACTTTCACCACATCCACCTCCTCATTTACACACCAATATTGACACATAGAACATTCCAACCAAAAACAGCAAATAACACACACACACACACACACACACACACACACACACACACAGACACACACACACACACGTTTCCACAGTTTAACATTACAAAATAAAAATATTGGGCTACTTTGAAACTGAACAAGCTTCGATAATGCATCCTTAATGCAAACTAATGACAGTCACACCGTTAAACTTCTTGTCACAATCTCATTGGTTCATGTTGTAAATGTAACCAATTAGCTTTTGACCTCCACCTTCCCCAGCTCCACCTGTGTCTGCTACAGTTATTTTATATGCTATTTGTACAGCAGAAGTATGTCGTAAATACTCACTGCACTGTTTGTATTGGCAGTAGCAATTTCCTTTAATACTACAAAAATGATTCACAAATATATATATATATATATATATATATATATATATATATATATATATATATATATATATATATATGAAATGTCATGTAAAAGCTTTTTTGATGCACTCGATGAAAAGAAAAGTATATCACAGTTTATCACTCAACACAAAATGGAATCCCGACATATCAAAATCAATCAATCAGTCAATCAATCAATCAATCAATCAATCAATCAATCAATCAATCAATCAATTAATCAATCAATCAATCAATCACATTTCATTAAGCAAAATATTTTGAAGGGTTCGATGTCCTACTCACTGGCTGGTGAAGGTGTGCTGTATCCACTGAGGGGTAGGGTGGGAAGAGAAGGTGGAGAAAGCCCTCCCAGCATGTGTGGGAAGAAATAGGAATAGTGGGCCATTGGAAAGCCATTAAGGTGTGGGCTGGGGTTGCCCTTACCAGACATGGCTCCCACTAGAGTTCGCCCACAATCAGACGTAAGAATCCAAAACAACGTTCCAATAAGATGTTTTCTGGGTATTATTCACCAATAAGAGCATTCAGAGGAGAGTGGATGTGCTTATTCTGTGTAAAAACAAATGACTAGACAAGTGAATGGAGGAGTGATTCTCCTTTGCTGCCAAACGTTTTTTTGTAGGTGCTGTTTCCCATATCACAAAGGCCTATTGAATTTACTTCCAAAAAGATATGATTCCATATAATAAATCCACCAGGCGGTATTTGTGTTCTTACATGATGTTCTCCACTTTCCTCTTCTTTTAGAATTCCTACAGGTTAAAAAAAGAGAGTGAGATTAATCTAAGGTAAACCCATTATTTAGTGTTTCGGAGTTGTTTTCTGACAGAACAAATAACAGCATATTGGTTTGCAGACTGTTGTCATTGTTTATACTTTTTTTATACATTTGAAATGTAAAATATTTTAGTTTTACCTACTTACAGCTATAGGAAAAAAATAATAATACATATGAATTATTTTTATCATGAATACATTTTTATATTTTATGGATTTTTATACTTTTATATCTAAATCAATTATATATATATATATATATATATATATATATATATATATATATATATATATATATATATATATATATATATATATATATATTCGACCACTTAACCTTATCAAAAAAATAAAAAAACACTTTTTCAACAAAAATGTAAATAATAATAATAATAATAATAATAATAAGTTAGAATTTACCATAGATATTTTTGAGTTGTCAATTCCTATCTCTAAACCTAACCCTAATCAATTCAAGGAAAATGTAATAGTAATTATTCGGTACCACTGTAATGCATCAAAATTCAATATAACTATAAGATATTGCCACAGTAAGTTTTTGTAATTTTAAAACAAGGCAACATAAACAACAACATAATTTTGCTACATGCTCACACAAGCACATAGAATATAATAAAGATATTTATTAGAATTGTACAAAAATTAAACAACCCTTTTATAATTCAAATAAATCCTTTTCATTTGACTAAATTGTGGGAATCAGTGTGTGTGATGCCGTCAGAGTACTGAGTGTTGTGTCAAGTGACTCTGAAAAGAGCACCGCATCATTTCATAAGAGTCTCCTGCTCACACATGCCACATGTGCAAAGGACACCGAGTCATCTGTTCCTTTTTTTCATGCTGGCCAGGCATGGTCATAAATATTTCATCAATCTGAGAACATGTTTATAGGATTTTAGGAAGGCCTGTCTTTTTTATTTAGGAACTACTCAGCAATTAAAATGTCAACGTAAAATATACCTGTGCTGTGATGTTAAGGATGTGGTTTTATCACGAGTCAAAAAACTCCACAATTCATTCATTTGGGCACTGCTGAAGCCTTTCAGATCAAAGCCAAGTACACAGTCTGTGCACACACACACACACACACACACACACACAAACAAACAAACTGTGAGCTATGTTTAGCAATCCTGGATACACAGGATATCATGAAGTTAAGTTCAAATAAACAAATATGAGTCATGTGTTTTTATATAGATTGCACATGTTTCTGCAGTTCTGCATTTGTGTGTGTTTGTGCTTGTTATTATAATCACTGGATGTGTCTACGAGACAGGAAGTGTGAATATAGGGCAGTGTGAAATCTCAATGCTCTGCCAACATATTTAAGACACACACACGCACACACACACACACACACATCGCCCTCTAGGCACTCCTGCTTGTCAGAAGAGAAGGACCCCTTGACATTTGTGCTTCTATTATAAAGGTCAACCTTTAATTACGTGAAATGCCAGCGTGCATGCACCTGCAGAAATACACTCAACATTATCTGTGATGTGTGTGCTTGGTCTAAGGGGGATCACAAGTGGTCTAGACAAAACCTTGGCAATGATACACCACATAGATCCTCATTCAACATATTCAGCCATCTTGTCCACGTACCGAAATCAACAGCTTTGGACCAAATTCAGCATCTCTGGACCAGATTCAGAAGGCCTGGACTGAATTCAGCAACACCAGACTGAATTCAGTCGTGACCCAGTGGTTAGAGAGTTTGATGCCTAACTCTAAGGTTGCTTGTTTGAGTCTTGGGCCAGCACGACTGAGGTGCCCTTGAGCAAAGCACCGAACACCCAACTCATTTAATTATTTACCAGGCCCAACCATTTTGACAAAGACTGTGACCCGGACCGCGCCCCCATTAAGGTGAAAAAGAAGTACTCTTAAATGTATAAAAAATTTACTTGAACTTCAGATATTGTATTTATAGTACAATTATTAGATTATAGAATTCTCCTTACATGCTTACTTAAAGGGATACTCCACCCCAAAATAAAAATGTTGTCATTAATCACTTACCACCATTTGTTCCAAACCTGTAAAAGCTTTTCTCATCTTCGGAACACAATTTAAGATATTTTGGGTGAAAACCGGGAGGCTTGTGACTGTCCCATAGACTGCCAAGTGGTTCAACCGTAATGTCATGAAGCGATGACAATTTTTTTGTACACAAAGAAAACAAAAATAACCACTTTATTCAACAATTCCTCTTCTCTGTCTCTCCCCGCATCACCATATTGCCATTTTGTTCGAATCTGAGCTGTACGCAGACGGCGTATGCTATACTGTCATTTTCAGAATGATATAATAAATGATCCGTGTATTATTTTGGGCTGAAACAGACACAGACACTTCACAGACACATTCTGGGGACACCTGAGACTTTTATTACATTTTGTAGAAAGGGGCATAATAGGTCAGCTTTAAGTTTTTTGGTCCTCAGTTGAGCTGAAAATTGAATGAATTAGTGTAACTGTTATTTCAACTCAAAACCATGTTGAAACGGAATCACGTGACGCCTCGTACGTGATGGCTGCAGATCTTTAGAGCTCCTAGCACGCTCCCTCATTCTTTGATATTTAACAGGTCAAAGTAATCAAAGTGAGCATTCTAAATATACCTTTCAACAAGATGAATGGTAATAAGAAAGCTGCATCCTCGCCTGCGAAAACCCCGACCGGAAAACGAATGAAATCTTCGACTTGCAGCGAAGACATGACGGACGTCATTGCGCTAGCACTGACGAAACAACAAGATACGTTGGAAGAAGTTGTTCGGAACGCGGTACATATTGCGATGAAAGATGTGACACAGTGCATGCAGTCCCTAACGGCGGAATTTCACTCACAGATGACAGTTGTGCGTGGGCTTATCGACAAGGTGGATTATGTTCAGCGTGAGACGAGAGGCCTGAAACAAGATGTCGTCGGATGCAAAACGGATGTATCTAAGCTTCAAGTAAAACTGGCAGAACTGGAAGATCGAGAAAGACGTAATAACGTCCGAATTGTTGGCCTTTCACCGAACCGTGAGGGAGGTGATGCGATACGTTTTATCCAGGAAATGCTTCCAAAATGGATCCCCTCGCTCTCAAACAGGCCGATAGAGATCGAACGAGCCCATCGCATCTACGGACAGCAGAAGTCCACGGAGACAGGCCGCACTATGATCTTTAAAGTGTTGAGATATCAAGACCGTCAGGCTATCTTAGACGGGGCCAGAGAGGTGAGCAAGAAGAGACCAATTCTGGATGGTGGGAAACAGCTAAAATTCTTCGCCGACTACAGTGCCTGCACCTCGCAAAAACGGAAAAGCTTTGCTGATACACGGAAGGAGTTGCGAGCAGCAGGAATCCAATCGTTTCTGATTTACCCAGCCATTCTGCGGGTTACGCACAACGGGGAGAAACTGTCCTTCTCTTCGCCAAAAGAAGCAGAGGAATTTCGACTGCAGATCACGGATGATTCGCGGGCAAGGTGGCAGCTGACTTTCGCCGATGTTAATCCATACGAGATGGACAAGAATTGAAACGATAATTAACCTGCCATCATTACTGGTAGGGCTGTTCATGGAACTGTGTTTTGTTAGGACATTCTGTGTTACTATGGATGAACCTGACAAGTTTCAAATATTGTTACGTCTTTAAGGTTATTAGCCTATTGTTTCTAAATGTGGCGTTCAGGTTTTAACGTCAAGGTTACTTTTTTTGGTTCCAGATGGACATTAGAGTTTTTGAAGTGTTTAACATAAGAGTTTGTTTGTTTACACATGGGAAGGAGCGGTTGAGTCTCAGATCAGTGGAACGTATGATATCGTCACGGATCAGATACACAAACGGGGGAGTTACCAGCGGTCGGGGGAGGGTGGGAGGGGGGAGTTTCGTCCAGCCATATATTTATTTATTTATGTTGGTAACGAAATGTGCAATCAAAGAAGTCATGTTTAAAACAGTTCATTATTTGACCTTCAATATAGTTCAAGTTTACAATCTATTTGATAATGGTTAATATCTCCGTTTTATCCGTCAACATTAGAGGCTTAAATAGTGCCATAAAGAGAACAAAGTTTCTGGATAGTTTGCGTAGACACTGTGTAGATGTGGCTTTAGTACAAGAATCTCATTTAAAATCAACTGACGTTCCTCGTATGCAAAATAAATATTATAAAGTTGTCGCCTCATGCAGTGATGGCACAAAAACAAAAGGATCTCTTATACTCATTAAACGGAGTTTGCCCCTTGTGATTAAAAAATGTAGTAACGATAAATCTGGTAGGTTGAGCTATTTCTGCACAAATATTCAAGGAAAGGAAATAGCTTTTGTCTCTGTCTATGCACCAGCAGTTTTTGATGTTAATTTTTTTCAGTGGTTAACAAATCAGTTGCTGATTTTAAGTGATTATGCACTCATTATTGGAGGAGACATGAATGCACTTGCAGATTTGATGCTTGATAAATCCACCAATATATTTACTAAATCACAAGAGATAACATCAACAAATTTTAAGTCTTTTCTGGAAACCTTTAACCTCATAGATGTATGGCGTGTTCAGAATCCATCGATTAGAGATTATACTTTTTTTTCTGCGAGGCATCAGACATATTCTAGAATAGATTATATTCTATGTTCTCGTGAATTTAGGATGTGTTTTGAGGGCATTACAATCCTACCTGCAGTAATATCTGACCATAATCCACTGCTGACAAAATTTAGATATTGCTCACATGATAGATCTCCAAGATGGCAATTTAATACAACTCTTCTACAAGACTCTGGGTTTTTAATGGATTTTCGAAACAAGTTAAAAGAATTTTTGAATATAAATCTTAACAGTGTGGATAATCACATGATGATATGGATGGCTACAAAAGGTTTTATCAGAGATTTTGTTATCTCCTTTTCATCTCATTTAAATAAAGTAAGAAAAGCACAAATTGAAGAATTAGAACAAATCTGCCTCTCCAAAGAAACAGAGTTGAAGAAGAAATTCTCAAAATCAGTTGAAAGTGCATTAAAGAGTTCCAGGTCCAAGTTAAATGATTTGCTTCGAAGAAAGGCTGAATTTATTATGCATAGAGTTAGACAAAACTATTATTTTAATGGGCCAAGACCCAGCAAGTTATTGGCCTTACAACTCAGACAAAGTGAAGCTAGAGCTATAATTGATACCATTGATTCGCCTACAAAAGGTTTAGTAACCAATCCTAGAGAGATAAATAAAACTTTTGTAGAACATTTTAAAGATCTGTATCAACCTAAGGACAGTGCAGATATGGTTGAATGTTATAAATTTCTACAAGACCTTGATCTACCACAATTAACGCAAAGTGAAGCTCAGCAAATGAGCCAACCTATAACACTTGTGGAGCTGTATGCAGCGTTGAAAACGGCAAAGAAGGGGAAATCACCTGGGCCAGATGGGATCCCTCCAGAAATAATTTTACATTTTTGGGATATATTAGGACCAATTATGCATGCAGCAATAAACATGGCAATCCAAAATGGCCATTTTGAAAAACAAATGAATACAGCTCTAATCTCTTTAATTCCAAAAAAAAGGCAAAGATCATACTAAATGTTTCAATTTTAGACCAATCTCTTTAATAAACTCAGATTTAAAAGTATATGCTAGGGTATTAGCTATACGCCTTGAAAATTATATTGGTAAATTAGTTCATAGTGATCAATCTGGCTTTATTCCACATCGTTCAGCTGCAGATAATATACGTCGGTTGCTGCATATAATTAATGAAAGTAAAGATAAAAAGTCCCCTTATGCAGTTTTATCCTTAGATGCGGATAAAGCTTTTGATAGATTAAATTGGGATTACTTATGGGAGGTGCTAGATAAATTTGGTTTTGATAAGAAATTTATTAATATGGTACAAATAATTTATAACAATCCATCAGCAAGCATAGCAACAAATGGCCTACACTCCCAACCATTTGATATCTTAAGAGGAACAAGGCAAGGATGCCCCCTCTCACCAATGTTATTTGCATTATCCCTGGAGCCTTTAGCTCAAAAAATAAGACAAGACCAAATTTGTTCCATCTCAATTAAGGGTACCCAGCATGCCATATCTCTCTATGCAGATGACATTTTATTGTATTTTTCAGATTTCGGCACAATCCAAAACATACTGGAAATATTTAACTGTTTTGGGAAATTTTCTGGATATAGGATCAATTGGTCCAAATCATCTCTTTTACCATTAAACAAAAAAGCTCAGAGTATGCAGATAAAAACAGATATCCAAATTACAAATCAGATAACTTACCTAGGGATTCTTATTCAGTCTGATTTAAAAGAAATTGTACATATAAATTACGACAAAGTTTTTCAAAAGCTTAAAACAGATATTGACAGATGGAGAACACTTCCTGCATCACTGCAATCCAGAGTCTCAACTGTGAAGATGAATATTTTACCTAGGGTTAACTTTCTTAGTGCCATGATTCCATTGCCACCTTCATCAAAATGGTGGAAAAAACTTGACTCTTTAATTCGCACTTTTCTTTGGAATGGCAAACAACCAAAGTTAAAATTGGCTACATTACAACGTACTAAAATGAAGGGAGGCCTCTCTTTGCCAAATTTTGAGTTATATCATAAAGCCTTCCAACTACGTGCAGTCAAGACATGGTTTAACACTATGATTCCCACACCCTGTAGAGAAATAGAAGAAGCAATTGTCAAACCATTTAGACTTGAAGATGTACTTTTTTCTGGACTCTCTTTAAAGTACTGCAAACAATCATTTGGCCCCATCATAACGAACACAATTAACACTTTTAAAACAGTGGAGAAATTATTAAGCTATGATAACAAATGGCATCTGCAGACTCCTTTGTGGCGCAATAGGAATATTAAATGTGGTTCTGAACCATTCACATCAGAACAGTGGTCGAAGCAAGGAATAAGGACTCTTGCTGACATATGGGATGATAATGGTATGCTTAGTTTTCAAAATATAGCTGTATCATTTAACGTACCTGCATCATCCTTCTTTTTTATTCTTGCAATTGCGTTCGGCACTCAGAGCATACGGAGTCCCTTGGGGCTTAGCTCTCGAAACACATCCTGTTCACAGTTGGTTCTTTAATTTTTCTCAACAAAATGTAGTGTCAGCTATCTATTCTCGCCTTCTTGAAGTTAAGGTAAAACAACTGCCATTGCATACTATTTGGGTAAGGGAGTTGTCTGTTGACCAGATTGATTGGGAGACTGTATGGGGGAATATATTCGGTGCATCAAAAAATCCAAACCACCAATTAATTCATTACAAATTCTGTCATAGATTGTACTGGACACCAAAGAAACGTTTTCTCGTTAAACTATCTCTAAGTCCCCATTGCAATTTCTGTACCTACCAACAAGTGGGAACATTTATGCATATGGTGTGGGAATGTGAGAAAGTTTATGAGTTCTGGGAAAGGATCTCTTCAATATTGTCTGATATGATAGGAAAAGATATACCAGTGCAGCCAGTAGTGCTTCTTCTAAATGATGATTCCAGTTTAGGTTTCACTGAACTACAAAGAAAGATCTGGTTGGCAGGACTAACATCGGCCAAAAAGATAATTGCACAAAGATGGCTCCCTCCTCATACTTTATCTGTGCGACACTGGCTACTTCAGTTTCATGAAATAGTAATGTTAGAACTCTCAACAGCCAGAATAAATAAGGCTAGAGCCTCAACCATTGAGGCATGGAAAGTAGTTGCAAAGGATTTAACAGAAAAACTTCAAAGTTTAGTAGAAATGAACGTGGGGTATATTTTGAATGTTTAACATGATTTATGTGGTACTTTGTTTAGCCTAAGGTTATCATATTGTAGATTGCCTTTTTGTATGTATTTATTTATTTATTTCATATTTTATTTGTAAAAAAGTTTTTAATTTTGGAGTATCTATTATTTATATTGCATTTTATTTTATTTATTTATTTTATTTATTTTCTCTTCTTTAAATTTTGTAGGCAAATTGTTTTTGATTGCATATTTTTTTTTGTATGGTATATTTTGTAGAAGAAATTGTATACAATTGTATATGACCCTTTCTTTGAAAAAGAAATAAAGAATTGATCCCAAAAAACCATGTTGAAACAACTGCATAACACTGAAAAAAAGGCAGGGGGGTAGCAAAATTTTATAATTTGACTCAACTATTTTTTTTCAGTTTGTTTCTGTTTATAAGTTGATTCAACAATTTTTTTCTTTTTTTCACTAAGTTTAAATTACATTTTTCTTTGGTCTGCACTCTGGAAGTCATCTGTTAAAACTGCTAAACTTTACATAACTAAAACTAAATCTAAAACTGAAACTAAACTGTATAAAAACTAAATAGAAATGTGTTCACGGAACTAAAACTAAACAAAAACTAACAAAATAATTAATGAAACTAATAAAAACAAGACTAAAATTAAAATAAAAGATTGAAATAAAATGTATTCAAAAATGCAAAACTACTGTATAACAAACTTTTGTACAACACACACACACACACACACACACACACAAATTAATATCTATGTAGGTCATTTTGACTGATCTTGCTTTTATTTTTCTGGGTGTCCTTCATCATTCTTTTAAGCACTTTCTTTATTGAAACAGCAAAATGTCAATCAGGCTTTCAAAAATATCTTTCTGCTGTCAGTCTCACTGTACACACAATGACACAGAGCGCTTTTGACCTGAAGTCTTGGGTTGCCACACAGATCACATATTGTACTCATTTGAAAAGGTCAGTGTTTGAGATAGAGGCAGGAAATGTAATCACACACGCACACTAACAGGACAAGGTACAGGGTGTAAAACGCTCTCCGAAATTTACCCTTCCACCTTATTGAGTGTGTATACTGTATGTATGTGTGTGTGTGTGTTAAAACATGCTGGGTTGGTGTGGCTATTGACACAGCTGGCTGAACGGAAAATATTGCTTAACATGAAATCTTAGGAAATCTGTGAGGTGAAAATGAGAAGAGAGCAAAAAGAAAGCAAACAGAGATAAAGAAAGAGTAAACCGTGTCTGTTTCGTTCAGACACACGTTCACACAGACTCCATGTGGTATAAATTCACTGTTAATGCACATCAGACATTATATTTGAAACTGCAGTTGTATTTACAGTTTTATTAATATGTTATTACATTACACAAGAAAAGTGCTTTCCTGGTATTTTTGCCAGTTCTATCATCCACCAGATGTAAAATCATATGCTATGCACTTATTGTATACAAGTAACAACACACTTCTCAAAAACAAACTGGTCATTGGAAATATGTGCCTCTAGTGACATTTCTGCAAAATGCGAATGTGAAAACATTTTATTAATGTCAGTTGTTGTATGTCACAACAGTTTGGAAATTAAATGTTTGTTGGTGCTAAAATTCTAATTTTCTATCGAATTAAAAAAATTATTTACTATTTACAGTAAAACTGCCTTAAACAGATGTGAAGTAAACAAATGTGAAGTAAAAACTAATTGTCTGAAGCAACCATGCCATTGTAGTTTGCTTTAAAAATAAATAAATAAGTAAAATAAAAACCTGCACTAGTATCGGATCAGTATCGGTATCGGCTGATACTGAGAATTACTGGTATCGGATCGGGATGGTTCTGAAAAAGTTGTATCGAGCCAGCACTAGTAAAGCATATGTCGAAATGTATTAGTTTACACTAATGTATATATAATTTGTCATTGTACAAATAATTTGTTTGAAAAGGTATAAAAGTTGTTGGGAGTTTTACTGCCACTAGTGAATAATACAGTATGTAGAAGTACATTTTGGAGTTTTGCAAAAATGAATGTAGAGGCACGTTTTTCCAATGAGCCTGTGTTGAGAACACACACATACACCACATAGATGGCCTGGAAGCATAAAGATGTATTGTGTTTTTGTCTGGAAGTGATAAAGATTATGTTTTTCGGCTGAGCAACAGGGCACTGACCTGCGGTACACATACACACTCTTCCAGGAAAAGAAGAGGGAAGGCGTATCCACAGTCCATCATAGTCTTAAGATGAGGCCCTTTTTGTTAATGAAAAGCATGTTTTAGTCAGACCCCATCACCATCACACATGTAAAATTCCTTTTAACAATAATACACATATTTAAGAACAATCAACCTCCAAAAGACCACTAGCTGTGTCATATATAACTTTGATTCATTTTAATAAACCATCACCACTACAAGCATCAACTGATTAATTTATATCTATGAACATGGACGGCAAATGCTTTTAAATCAGATGTCTCCCATGTCAACTAAAAGATTAACTAAATGTCTTAATGTATTATTAAATAGCACATGTACATAGTACATTTTCTATTTGTGTGTGTGTGTGTGTTTATGAGAGAGAGAGACTCAATTTTCCACATATCCCCAGGGCTCTATTGATTAGCTAATTGATTGATTAGTGTCTATAAGAACAATCGAATTGTTCTTCAAACACACACACGCACGCACGCACACACACACACACACACACACACCTTTCTTGTTTGTTTAGCAGCATGCTATAGACCATTTTAATAGCTATTCATCAGTTTAATACAGTGACATCTTTGTTCTTTGGACATTTCTGGTTAGTGGTCGAAAGCATGAAAGATGAAATGAAAGAATGAATTGTATCATTGTGTTTAAAATGTCCAAATTAAAATTAAATCCTTGTTGCGCAGTGGTTGGGTGCTCCCTCTGGCCCGGAACTAACATTTGAAAAGAAAAGTTTGGATTGCAGGAGTGAAGCAAGAAGGCTGGATAGCATTTAGCAACTCTATGATATACAGCACACATTTCAGTTCAGGCAAGTACATGTAGGTTTTTTTTTTTTTCATCGTTTGATGATTTGTATTGATTTGCATTAACTCTTCAAGTATGATGCAGCATAATTAAAGTTAGCATTGTGGTTTCGTCATTGTTTACATATGCACCTAGCGTTTAGGTTTTTGTGTAGTGAAAAGTGTAATGTGGGCTATAATTAAGTATGAATTCACATGAGTTGTTTAGCTATCTTGTCAGTGGACAAATGCAGTGAATCACAAATTATAGTGTAAACCTGAATGTTGTTTTGTGTAACAGTTATTGTCAGTGTTGGAAACAAATGTGATGCCTAATATATATATATATATTTGGAACCTAATACTTTTTTTAAAAGGATTGTTTATTATGTTTATTTACTATTGTTTACTAAATCTTTACTATCATTAAAAAAAAAGGAAGAAAAATATTACAAAAAAAGGAAGTAAGAAAAAAATTACTGACTCCAAACTTTAGAACATTATGTTGTTACAAAATATTTTTATTTTAAATGCTGTTGATTTATTCTTCAAAGAATCCTAAAAACATATCACAGGTCATTAAAAACTGTTTCAAACATTGATAATAACTGAGTATCAAATCAACATGTTAGAATGATTTCCGAAGAATCATATGAATCTGAGCACTGGAGTCATGGCTGATGAAAATTCAGCTTTGCATCACAGAAATAAATAATATTTTAAAGTATATTCAAACAGAAAACCTTAATTGTAATATTTCACATAATTAAAGTTTCTTTTTTATTTTTGATCAAATAAATTCATGCTCTTGTGTACACACTCACAGCTTTAATCAGATATGAGCAGTCCAGAAGACTATTCAGACAAATGTTTCATGTTCTTTGTAAGTTTGCACCTCATAGTCAGATTTAAAGGATCAAGTCATTCCAATCACCGTTTATAAAAAAAAAAAAAAAAAAAAAAAAAAAAAAAAAAAAAAAAAATGAAATACCTCTTTTGTGTTTTCGCTAGACTTAAAAAATATGCACCTGCTTTGACAGATCTGAGACTTAAAAATGGTGCTACCGGAAATACTTCAGGACCAGACACATACAGCAGATTTCCAATGCATTTGTTATTGTTTACATCCTTATGACTATATACTAAACTATAGGCTTTTTTATACCTGCTAATAATGTGCATCTGAAATGCATGTCCTGTGACCATTTGTGTAAAATCATTGAGTAAAACTTCAAGCAACAGGTTTGTTATCTAAAATGTGTTGTGTTAAAAATGACACGCTAATGTGCAGCTGTTCTGAGAAACGGGAAGGACTCTATGTGCATCCAGCAATGATTCAACAGTGCACTACATGACTACATGACTCCCAATATGCAATGCACCATGGGAACCAGCACCAAACCCATCCTGAAGAGTGTACATTATGGTGAAATTTACTTTCACCATAAAAAAGTGAATAGTTCACATACTGTGTATGTATCTTAGATGTTGCATGAGTCATGATTTTGTTCATTCACGCAGCAGATTTGGAGACCTGTGTGTGTATTTTGGTTTGTTTAGACTAGTATCTAAAGACACACAGTGGAACATTGCCAGACAGGAAGAGGTCCAGCGATAGGGAGTCCTGCTAACATTCTGTTCATGTGTGTGTGTGAAAGAGAGAGAAAGAAAGAGAGAATTGTGAACAGAAGACCAGGGAAACTTTGGAGTGTTAGATATCCAATTTATCCTGAAGCGTTTGCTCTGTTTGTTTTCACACTTGGTTCAATTGAAACATAGGCTTATTTGAAAAATATGTCTCCGCTGTACCTACATTTCAGCAAAATTCCAAAATCTTAGCTATACATAGAATACACTGCAGATTCCAGCTAAAATAAATAATAGTGGCAGTAAAGCATCAACAACTTTTATTCATTTTCACACAAATTATTTTCAAACAGTTCCTTGCATAATACTGTGTTATGACAATCACTTTCGCCACAGTGTATGATCTAAAAACTAATACATTTAGACATTTGCATTACAAAAATATCTCCACATATATGGCTACTTGTTTAGTAGCTCAACTGGTACAGCAGGTAGGGTTTTGTGTTGGTGGTATTTTCAGTCTTTTATCGTTTCTCATGTTATCCATTTCGGATTAACTGAATGTGCTTTTAGCAGGAGTCGCTGGACATTTCCCTTAGAAAGTGTCCCAAAACTTGAAGGGATTTAGTGGTTTACTTCCGTTTGGAACATCCCTACAAATGGCGCTCCTTTCCCGCAGTTGTCTTCAAGGGCATAAAAAAGCTAAAGAAATATGAAGAACACAAGGCAATTTATTCAGAATCAAGAAACAATGAAAAAGGGATTATACTATAAGAATTGTGAATAGGATCAATTTGCGCAATTAACATACGTCTTTTTTCAAAAAGATTTTGGAAACATTATTGAGTATCATTTTTGTTATTTGAGCTTATCTAAATCAACAATTTTAGCTGTAAAACATTTTTGGGGGGTTCAATATTGATTTAAGTAACTGAACAAACAATTCTTTAAAACAAAAAATTCCCTAAATTATTTTCTATTGCAATGAATTTAGGTTGTATAAACGTAGAACCCCCTTATACTTCACAATACATCTGCTTTCTAGATAAACAACAACAACAACAACAACCCACCACTAAAAAGTTCCTATGTGACTACTATAAACCCAGAGATTGTAAGCACAAGGTTAGAATAACACACACACACAGATAAAGTATCTTCAAGCCTTCTCTTGACCTCTGGTTTCTCTGCTCGTTTAATCTGATTGGTCTACGTTGACCTCGTTGATGTGTTCTCTCCCCCAGCATAAGCAGAACGGTTACGTTTCTGATTAAATCAATCAATCAAAGGATGTCTCTCCCCAGTTCCTCACCCATCAGCCCTGCTCATCCGTACAGTGTGCTGATGATAGCAGCCATTACGGCAGATTGCAGGTCAAACTCCTCTGGCAACGGCTACTCACACTCTGGGAGGAACGTAATTAAATGTGATGGTCGCAGCACACGGTCCGTGACTTACATCAGAGATTCTAAATGCGCATGTTTGTTTCGATTTCATATTTTGACCCGGATTCGTAACCAAAGGGGCGGCAGAACCTTGATCCTCACCTTTAACCTCCTGTGCAGACAACAGATAATTCATTTGTTCTTGCAAAAACGATTTAACCGCCTGAGGTAGAATGATTTTTAGTTTGCTCATGTTTGTAAATTGGTAATGCTAATTTATGAACCAAAGAGCTTCAACTCTGAAATGTTTTTGGGTGAGCAAAGTCATTGTTAAATAGCTGTTCTTACATAATTTAATTTTTACATTAATTTTTCCAAGCCTATCAGCTAAAGTTATGCTTATTAACTACATCCCTTGGAAGAATTTCTCATACTCAGTATGAGACGTGACATTCAGCCAAGTATGGTGACCCATACTCATAATTCGTGCTCTGCATTTAACCCACCCCACCACACACAGACAGCCATTTATGCTGCAGCGCCCAGGGAGCAGTTGGGGATTCGATGCCTTGCTCAAGTCGTGCACCTAAGTTGTGGTATTGCCAGCCCGAGATTCAAACCCACAACCCTAGGGTTAGGAGTCACACTCTCTAACCACTAGGCCACGACTTCCCCCAACAATTTTACCTAATGTGTTCCCTGGGAATCGAACCCACAACCTTGCATTTGGTAACACAATGCTCTACCACTTGAGCTACAGGAACACTATGATACCTCATATTGACTAAATTGATAAAATTTTGTTTATCAGATGTGATACATTAGGCTTTATAAAGACAGATTTGTATTCGGTTTAGATTCAATAATGACTCTTCAAAGATAAAATTCGAAAGTAGGTTGGAACTCAAGGTTTGTTGTGTGTGTGTTTGTGGGAAAGCCTATCTCAATTCACTGAAGATGAGTGAAACAGAGAAGATGAGAGAGATGAATGACCTCATTTCAGCAGTATATAAAATATAGTGTATGTGCGTGTTAGACAAGAGGCATCACACGGTTGGCAGGGGGGTTTTAACAGGAGATTGCATGACTTGAATAACAGATGAATGTGTGTGATTTTGCCTCTATTTGCATGCGCTTGTGATGAGATCATACATGCCCTCATGTCACCTAATGAAACGAGAGTGTCTGATGACATCATGCAAGATGCTCCCATCAGGACAAACGTCCTGTCCTGATGTAAAACGCTTCTTAACACAGTATTCTTTCTGCATGAGAGATTGGAACACTGTGTGCAGATGGAATTTCTCTCTCTCGCTCTCTCTCTCTCTTCTGTCCAAATCTGTACACTTCTCTCTCTTCCTTTTCCTAAACTGCTTCTCTTTATTTTTTAATCAGAAATATTTTGGAGGGTCTGTAGCAGAGTTGTGCACCATTAAGAATTGTTTGGTGAATGTGTTCTAATTTTAATGTTTTTTTTTTTTAGTTAGCTACAATATAAGTATAATTTCAATATTAGATTTAATTATTTCTGTATGCGTAAAAATGTTATCAGACACACAGCATATGTGAATCCCAACCAAATCATCACAATTAAAAGAACCAAAGACTTAAACTACTTCAGTCTGTGTGCATTGAATTTATTTAATACACGAGTTCCACAATTTTAGTTGAATTACTGAAATAAATGAAATTTTCCACGACATTCTAATTCATTGAGATGCACCTGTACATCATTTTTTAACTAAATGAAATTACCTTAACTAACTGAAATTAAATTAGTTTAAGGTATATATATATATATATATATATATATATATATATATATATATATATATATATATATATATATATATATATATATATATATATATATATATATATATATATATCCTACTGAGGAATCCCTATCTAGTAACCATTTTGAGGCACCATTGACAGGGTTATTATAGTTATCTAAGTCTAAATCTAAATCTAAAACTTCAACTAAAGCTAAAAAAATTAAATAAAAAAAACTAACAAAACTTTCATGTTACAGTACTTTGAAATAAAATAAATGTTGACTGGAATTATATTTTTTAAAATTAAATTAAATTAAATGTATGCATTTAGCAGACGCTTTTATCCAAAGCAACTTACAGTGCATTCAGGCTATCAATTTTTACATATGATGTGTTCCCGGGGAATCGAACCCCCAACCTTGCGCTTGATAGCGCAGTGCTCTACCAATTGAGCTACAGGAACACAATATAATAAAATATATATATATTACGTTTTGTTAGTTAGTTTGTTTTTAGTTTTAGCTCTAGATTTATATTTAGTTAACTATAATCACACTGCCAGTAGGGCTCAGTAGGTTTTGGAACAGTGCATCTGGAGAGAGACAGACAAAACAAAAGAATAAAGAAAGCAGAAGACTGCAAGTGAATGAGTGAGAAGTAAATTAAAAACAATGGAGAGTAGGTATGTGAATGATAAAGTAGAGATGGGCCAGCGGTTTATTGCCTCTAACTGCATTTCTGTGTGTCTCTATCTGTATTGTATTGTGCAGAGAAGGTGACGGCTAAGATGCAAATAGCTTTTCGCTGCAAACAATATTGCATTTCTCTGAGCTTCATCCATCCTAGAGAGAGCGGCAGAAAGGGAGATGGATGGAGTGCTGAACTTTAATCAGGAGGAAGCCTGGAGCAATGGAGACTTGCTTTGGTCTGTGTATTTTTTCTGTGCAGGATACAGATTAATCAATCACACGCACACATACACATACTCATCATGTGACCACGACTGACACTACGATGACAATCCATCTCTTTCCCATCAGCCTTGTTGACGTCCAACTCCCCCACACATCCCAAAATCACATCATACACACACAGTGCAAAAGACAGATGAGGAAAAACAGAATGAGAAAATAATCCTGTCTATGAGGACTTAAAACCCAAAGGACTCTCAAATTGACTAAACACGGCTGTTCTTGTCCACCCTTTTCCATAACAAACACACACACTCGCACACCAGCCAAATCCTCTTTAAGTTCCAGCAAACTTTTCTTTTAACACATCTCATCCAGCTGGAAACAGTCAGATCATCAAAACACTTGATTTTTTAAGCCCCACCTTTTTTTTTTTTTTTACATTCCCTTCAACACAAGAGTTTTGGCTACAACCTCCAAACAGCTTGATGCATCCAACATAATATGCTTTCCAGTCACATAAGACGTACGTTTATTCAGCACTTATGAGAACCAACCACACTCTGTCTCTAAAGTCTGCTGACCAATATTAATAACTTACCCTTTTCGATATGTTAAATATTTAGTATTTATAAAATAGTAATATTGTTGTAGTTGTAGTTATAGTTATACTATATGGTTATAGTTAAGGCTAGTTACATAACTTTCATTTGAATGTTCGCAGGAGCATTTCTAACCCATATTTTCTTTTCATATACTACATTATGGAAGCCTCGTAATATTGTGAAATTGCTCAATTTTAAAGGACAGGTCATATGGTATTTTAACGTGTCCAGATATTGTTTTGGAGTCCCCTACAACATGTTTAAATGCATCCAACTTCAGAAAACATTGTACTTTTCTCAGAATATACATTTAATATTAGAATAATTTTTAAATGATTTCAAAATGATTAATTCAAAGCATTTCTGAGCTTAAGGTCTATAAACTCCTCCCTTCCATAAGCCTACTCTGCTCTGATTGGTCAGTTGGCCGAGTCTGGTGTGGTCTTTCTGTATACAATGCGTGTTGGAAACAAAACTTCCGTTACCATAATGTATATATATATATATAGATGTATATATGTATATATATATATATATATATATATATATATATATATATATATATATATATATATATATATATATATATTTTTTTTTTTTTTTTTTTTTTTTTTTTCTCTTGCTCTGTAGGGTTACTTCTAAACAAGCCTTATACCATGCTTCAACCCATCACACTCCCTAAGGTCACAAAATGTTGGACTATTGGTAGTTCCTAGGACAGCACTAAGATTGCACTTTAGTGGACTAAGTCCAAACTATGCAATAGCCTGCCTGATAATGTTCAGGGTTCAGACACAATCTCTTTTGCCAAGCATTCGAATAATGCATCTCTGAATTTATGACTGCAGTTGTATCTGATACAAATAAACTTGAACTGAATTGAACTGAACAAGATCTTACAAGGTAAAAAAAATTGCATCGATATTACCTTATCAATTCAAGTACGAGGATGATACCAATGCAGTCGCTCAACTGGAAACTCCATCGCAAGCACAACTTTATCAGGACGTTTCTCAGTGGTAAATTTAAACTTTGTATATGGTATTTTATGTGATGCGACAGCACTTTTATTGCATTCATTAATATTATTTTTTACTTATTTGAGATGCACATATGGGAACAGTGTTAGAATGCCCAGTCTTCTCGACATGATATAAACACACTACACGTTACCCTGTGATGCATATAAGTAGCAAAATTTGAAAATGTGATGATTCATTAAGGCGGTTCAGAGTTGACTCATTCTTTTGAGATACAATATCTTTATCATGCACTTTTTGATTAACAACTTTGCAGACTGCTTACATTGAAGTATAGCTATGTTACAAACTGCAAAAACAAACGTTTTTTTTTTTTTTTTCGAAAACCCATATGATCTGCTCTTTAACATATGGTAATTCTGGTTTGACCAATCAGCATGGAGACCAATGATATATCAAACCAATTATATAATAAAGCAATAATAACCTAAATAAATAAACCCATAGTGCAAAATTGGCAAACTAGTACATTTTGACATTTGCATAACATAACCAGTTCAATATGTATGGCTTTTCTGATGTAGTAAACTTGCTCGGTCGAACATCTGCTACAATGCTTCACTTGCAATGCGGAGCGCTCTGGGGTGCCAGTTCCACAAAATTATTCGGATTTTCAAATACATATTTTCAATAGAGCATTAACCTTTTAAAGCCACTCACCGTACATTTTCAAACCGCCACAATATGTGCAAGAACCAGAGAAATAAAACTTGTGCAGATTCTGTTTTGTACAAACTGAACAGACTTTTAACGGACTCACTGGACATTTTGCTGTAAAATGTGTGGCAGCGTAATACATTTTTGCCAAAGTTGCAGAATGGAATAGATTTTTTTTATCAAGGATAAGGGTTATTTTGTTTGTTTGTTTGTTTTAGTTTGTTTGTTTGCTTGCTTTAACCATTATTGCTTTATACCCTTATAATCACCTATTGCTTTATTAAAAGTTGATGTAAGACAGAAAAACACACACTAAAAGAACACTGCACTATTGACAGAGTGAAATATTCAACTTGTAGTCACTTACATAAAAACTGAATTATAGAGGTGATGTTGTGTTGGTGAGAGCCTCAGCTCTGCGGCGCTCTCTTTCACATTTGCACAAAACTTTCATTAGCGTGGATGGCAGGGTGCAAGAGCAGCCATATCTGTTCCATTAGCGTCGCTCACCATAAATCAGACTAATCGCTCCTCGAGGGCGCACACTAATGACACTGCAACTGCCATCACCACCGCTACCCTTAACTCACACGCACTGGCGTCTGTCATTACGCCATCCGCACCACCCCGCCCTCCCCCGCACCAAACCAGATGAGCCAGATGATTGGTCAAGGGATAAAGAGGCTGCTGCATACAAGCCATGCCCACCCAAGGAGGAAAAAACTAATCTTTATGTCTTCTTTAGCTCCAGAATGAAGAATTTGCAGAATGAAAATGAATTTAGCTGATCCCCAGCCCCCAGAATGTCCATGCTGCTCTTTTCCGAAAAAAAAAGAAAAAAAGTCAAACTTCCAAATAATTAAACTTGGTATGTGCTGTTTGGTTACAAATTTTAAACCATTTGACATATCAAGTGTAATTATGCATATATGCAAATGACATTTGAGATGACACATAATCAGTGGATGACTACATAAATTTGGGTCTCCTCATGCAAAGCTTCAGAAATCTTGGAATATAGCTCAAAAGTTTCAAAACGCAAGATGCAGTTAAAATTTTTGGGTTACATCTTTTGTTCACACACGCACACATTTGTGGTAATTTAAACATGTCAAAATAATTTTTTTTTATAAATAGACGGTTTCAAAGCTTTTGTGGACCTAACTTAACTTCCGGAAGACTCCAAATAGAATCAATAACAACAGCCAAGTCCCTCTAGAGTATATATTTTTTGATAACAAACAAAATATGTTTGCTGCGTGGATCAGGCGGACATAATCAAAATGCTAATTCATTCTTTGCCAGCAGGAGATTTCTTAAAGCATAGACATAAAGCACGAGAAATAGAGGTTTCCCCAGTAACAGCTGTAAACAACGCAGAGCTAGTACGCTCACACGCTGCTTTATCAGGCATATAACATGCAAGTCCTCCTTCAGAAATACAGCGATATAAAAACACCCGTGCCTCGTTTTGGTATATTTACACATATAAATGTAAGGAATTATTATTATTAAACGTGCAGTACGTAATGTTACGTTACTCATGTTTATTCATCGAAGCCTTTTTGAAAATCGATCAGTTTTAAAATTGTGGCGAGTTTCCAAAAATAAATAAATGTATGGGAAACACATCCCGCAGCACAACCACCTGAGCCCAACTTCAGTCTACTCATCACCTTGACTTTAACTGTGTTTGAAGATGGCACCACAGCCAGACCGATATACACAACACAGACCGAAGTTAACTTAGGTCCAGGTGCGTGCGCCCGATGAAACCGTCTATATATAGTTTTCAAAAGCCCATGAACCTTCCGTTGTGACATCCTATGGCGGAGACAATCTTTAAAGACACTGTAAGAAAACATTGCATTGTGTTGTGTAAAAAAGGTAACAATTTATTTGAAGGTTACATAGTTACTTTTACGCTCTATAGTAAAAACAGCGAATTATATATAAGTATGGGCAGCACAATTTCTCAAGAAGCTCTTTGCTGGATTGTTTTCAGAGAATCATGTGGTCAACAAAAAACAAAGCCTCACTTTCTTTCCAGTATTGTGAATGCTTTACTTTGCGTGTCGGAATGTTCGAATCCAGGCCACTATTCTACAGGCTTATTAAAGTTCAAGTCAATTTATTAAAGTTCAAATCATATATTATGCCATATACAAATATTAGAAAAAAATAATTGAAGCACCATTTACTTGCCACATTTTATTGTGTACTATTTTATCAGAAAACTTAACATTTAGCATCGTCAGGCTTTTATTTGTGCTTATCTGATAATTGTTATGTTCTGATTGGTTCCTTGTTTGCATGTGTCATGTTCTCATTGGTTGATTATGTGATGCGTTCCCCTTGTATAAGTATTTAAGTTCTCTTGGTTGCCTTGCTTGTCGTGTTTGGATGTTATTTCCCTTCTGATTGTGAGTGTCATGATTTCGAGTCTTGTCAAGTTATGGTTTAGTTGTCTTTGCTTTGCTCTCGTTGAATGGAATAAAGCTGCACTTGGATTATTTATTACAAGTACATGTACTTTATTACAGTTTTTTTCAGTCGCTAACAAGCATTTGTCCAAGCAGTTGTCACATTTTCAAAACTCTAAACACAATTAGCACAGCATCTGTCTATTGTGGCCATACCATTCACACATTTCATGTCGTTTTCACACAATATGGATTCAATGAACACATTTCCACAATGCTTACATTTTCTGAACAGACAAGCTATACCTCCCAACAAAATTATGGATCGTTTTGGTAGTATTTACAAATGTTAACACACAACATCCCACAATAGCAAAAACAATGTTCCAAACCTTAGATACAGTATAAAAACCTCTGCTTCTGCAATGATATCAGTTCAAAAACAATATATCTTAGCTGATTTATTTTGTGTAAATTGGGCCAACCACAACTGATTCCAATCTGGCTTAGACTCAATGGCAGGGGTTATTTTTTTCTTGACACTGATACAATAAAGGGAGGACTTTGAAGAGTGATATTTTTGGAAACAGAAAAGACAAACACTGTAATGTATGGACGAGGAAGAGTAAGAGCAAGGGGCCCAGGGAGAAGAGCAGGCCCAGTGAGATATGCAGTGAGAGGAGCAGGAGCAGTAAGAGAAGCAGGAGCAGTGAGAGGAGCAGTAAGAGGAGCAGTGAGAGAAGCAGTGAGAGAAGCAGGAGCAGTGAGAGGAGCAGTGGGAGGAGCAGGAGCAGTGAGAGGAGCAGGAGCAGTGAGAGGAGCAGTGAGAGGAGCAGGAGCAGTGAGAGGAGCAGTGAGAGAAGCAGGAGCAGTGAGAGGAGCAGTAAGAGGAGCAGTGAGAGAAGCAGTGAGAGAAGCAGGAGCAGTGAGAGGAGCAGTGGGAGGAGCAGGAGCAGTGAGAGGAGCAGGAGCAGTGAGAGGAGCAGTGAGAGGAGCAGGAGCAGTGAGAGGAGCAGTGAGAGAAGCAGGAGCAGTGAGAGGAGCAGGAGCAGTGAGAGGAGCAGGAGCAGTGAGAGGAGCAGTAAGAGGAGCAGTGAGAGAAGCAGTGAGAGAAGCAGGAGCAGTGGGAGGAGCAGTGGGAGGAGCAGGAGCAGTGAGAGGAGCAGGAGCAGTGAGAGGAGCAGGAGCAGTGAGAGGAGCAGTGAGAGGAGCAGGAGCAGTGAGAGAAGCAGGAGCAGTGAGAGGTGCAAGAGCAGTGATAGATGCAGTGAGAGGAGCAGGAGAACTGAGAGGAGCAGGAGCAGTGGGAGGAGCAGTGAGAGGTGCAAGAGCAGTGAGACGAGCAGTGAGAGCAGCAGTGAGAGGAGCAGGAGCAGTGAGAGGAGCAGTGAGAGGAGCAGGAGCAGTGAGAGGAGCAGTGAGAGATTGTTTTTATTTTACCCCCCCCCCCCCCCCCCCCTTTTTTTATTCTGGCCTTTTTGCTGTTGTTGTTTTTTTGTTCAGAATGCTCTTATGTGTTTTATGGATATTTTGTTCACTGTAAGCAATACTGTCAAACCTTTTCTGTTCTATCATACCGTGTTTCTACTGTACCTCCTGCAGTAAACAGTAAAGGAAAAAAATAGCTTTTTACTGGAATGCTTGAATGTGAACATTACTGTACATTTGGACATGCAGTTCCTAACCAAGAAATTCAGTGTAAAACAGTGAATTGCATGTTCTGCATGCAAATATATGTAAAACTGAGACTGAAGAGTCTATTCAGTTTTTGTAATGTCAACAATAGCCAGTATTTTGAAAACTGGTGTACTTTGATTGAATGCATGTACCTTTTGAGGTGAAAACAAGTGTTATTCTTTGACAGAATAATTTAATTTTGAGTCAGATTAGTATATATTTAACAAAATGTGTTTTTGAGAAGGAAATTATCCATTTGGCCAATTGTGTTTTGTAGGTGTGAGTCTGTGTTAAGAGTTTAGAAAAAGTATCTGAAGTATGGTTAGGTGCTTGTTAGCGATTGAAAAAAAACTGTAATATCATTCAATACTAATTTGTGGAATCACACTGTAACAAGAGCACATAAAATAAAGTGTAACCTAGGAAATGTCCATGAACCTACTGGATAATGTGCTAGAATAAAAGTTATAATTATTATTAATCATTTTTAATTGATTTTTTTTTCTTACAGTGTGTATTTCTTACAATCCATTTTTGAGTTTGATAGGCCCTGGTCACAATATACTTTCTTTGTATGGAAAAGAGATGCTTGAAAATTCTTAAAAATATCAACTGGAAAAAAATGAGCTTTGAACATGAGTGTGAGTAAATTATGACAGAGTTTACATTTTTGGGTGAGCACATACACAACCTCACATTACAAACAAAACTAACAGCTAACCCACAAGCTGACACACACCCATGAAAAGCACAACAGGAAACATCTTTCTCTCACGCGCACACAGGGCACTGATATTACTCATGATGGATAGCTCAATAGTGCCCAGCTCTGGGTAATGTGGCTGTTTTGATTGGGTGCAGAGTGGGTGCGTGATTAGCTTTTAGGATTTATGATTATGGCGTATCAAACAATACACACAGCGCGACTCTACAACACACATGTGGTATCATGGGTAATCAAATAGCGTGGCTTATCCATTGGGAAATACACACAGCATTGCGCACAAAAGCTCCCAGCATGGATTGACTGTATTTGAGTGAGGCACACAACACTCGCAATACTGGATCATATAACAAAATTAAGCAATTTTAAAACCACTCCAATAAGCAAATGGTTCACAATTTCATCAGTATCACAGAAGAAAATGTTAGGGTTTATAAAGGACTTGTAATAGACTGATATATAGTATTTCTTGTCAAAACATTTAGTCTGAGTGGCCAATTAACAGATGATTCCCTTCTCTAAAAAATCTCACAAGAGTTTTGCAGAACAACATGTATGTACACAATAATTACACTGTGCATGATTCATTTTTACAAAGTAGTTAAAAACATGGCATATAGAGTGGAACTGTAATTGGTAACAGAATACAACCCTCCAAATTTTGCTTATGCATTCCAGTTCACTCATCTCACTTGAAACAGAAAGTGCAGTATATTTGGGATACAGCATCTCATACAGAGTGCTCTGTTGTACAGGTCTACTGCACATTTTGCCGTATGTATTAAGTCCTTTGGGAATTTTATGCATGCAGGAAAAACTGGAAAACTGAGAACAGTTTTTATACTGCATACTGCAAAAATAGTATGAGTATATGGTAGTAAGATATTATCTTACAGCAAGCAGAGACACAAATGATTATTCACTAGTCTCGTCTGCATGGCCCTATACTTACTTTCCATAAAAAAAAATTACTTCAATAAAACTATAGATGTGACCTTACCAGGGCCGTATTAAAGACTGGCTGGAGTGTTTGGCCAATATATATATATTTTTTATTTTTTTATTTTTTAAAGAGTGCTATCATGATTGTATATTACACTTACTGCAGAGCCATTATCCTCCATTCAGCAACAAGGGAAAGCTAAAGTCATTTAAAGGGGGGGTGAAATGCTATTTCATGCATACTGAGTTTTTTACACTGTTAAAGAGTTGGATTCCCATGCTAAACATGGACAAAGTTTCAAAAATTAAGTTGTACGTTTGAAGGAGTATTTCTGTTCCAAAAATACTCCTTCCGGTTTGTCACAAGTTTCGGAAAGTTTTTTTTCGAGTATGGCTCTGTGTGACGTTAGATGGAGCGGAATTTCCTTATATGGGTCCTGAGGTCACGTTTGCCGGAAGAGCGCGAGCTCCCGTATAGCAGAGCAGAGAGAGGCTGTGCACAGACAATCACTGATCAGAGCGAGAGCGTCGCGAAATGTCACAAAAGGAGTGTGTTTTTGGTTGCCAGGGCAAGACAACCCTGCACAGATTACCAAAGAAAAAACAGCATTAAGGGACCAGTGGATGGAGTTTATTTTTACAGAGCATCAACGGAGTTGTGCAAGTGTTTTGTGTTTGTTCCCTGCATTTCTAAAACGCTTGTTTTACAAACAAAGCCCAGTTTGAGGACGGATTTGCGTATCGTTTATTTCTTAAGGATGATGCAATCCCAACGAAAAAGGGTCACGATTGTGCGCTGGAACCGCGGGCGGTGAGTAAAACTGCTTCAAATATCTCTGCCTCCTTGTTAGTGCGTCCGCCTCCCATCGGAGACCCGGGTTCGAGCCCCGCTCGGAGCGAGTCCTTGCTGCTGCTGCTCTCGTTCAGTTTCAGCCTTCACAGCTGTCACAGCTTCCAATAGCTCTCAACGCAACTGGCACTCGTGATTCTTTAGCTCCGCCCACATGTCACGCCTCCAGGCGCTCGTGTTTTTCCAGGAAAAATTGGTACAGACTATCTTTCTCTTATGAATATAATAAAACTAAATACTTTTTGGAGTTATGAAGGATGCAGTACTACTCTATAGGTACTCAAGATTAACAGGATATTGAGTGAAAACGAGCATTTCACCCCCCCCCTTTAAAATGAAAGTCATTTTACTTCATTATTTTCCAAATGCAACATTATATTCAATCAGAAATCTGTTGTATTCAGCAAGAGAAAAAAAATAACCTGAACTGTGATTTGCAAACCATTATTTCTTTTGTAATCTGATATATTTCTGAATGAAATAGGTAAAAATATAGGTGATATCTAGTAAAAAATAAAATAAATAAAAGGCACATTTTTTATTTTATCCTTTGGGAATGAATTGGATTGTGAAAAGTGGGCATGAGAAAATGGGAGTCATTTCAGAGACAGTCGTACACAGTCCATGTATAACGCTTCTCATTACCATGTGAAAATAAGTGTATAGATGGAACAGTTTGCTAGAGCTGATCTGACGATCTGAATGAGAGAGTGAAAGAGAGAGCAGTGCAATGTGAGGAACAGGATTGAGAACCGCTGCTTTAGAACATAGGTTTTGAAACTTGTGAATCCATTAGAATCATTAGAAGACAGAATTGTGATTAATATATTCCTCTTCTCTAAAGCAGCACAACATGGCCTCGCCCCCTTTGTTGCGTGTTCCTGAGGGTGGGATTTATCGGGGTTTGTGACGTAACAGACTTGGGAAGAAGCTGGTTGTAGTCCCTTACCAGAGGTTTTTATAGGTATTAAACTGCCAGAATTTTAAAAGATGATATCTTCGTTTGCATTGAACTTTCAACGCTGCAACTTTGCAGATATTGTTTATGGTCAAACAGCAACATTATGAACTAACTAACGTTAAAAAAGAGAAATCGCAATCAACCACACCTTTAAAATTATACTTCCATTTTATTCTGTACTAACAAGCGTCAATTAAAATTGTAAAATCTAATTACCAATTATATGTATATGCAAATATGTTTAATGTTTATTACAATATTGAGTTATTAGCTTACAGTAGCAACATGTTTAATCTAAATTCCATTTACTGTGTGCTTTGCCTGACAAGCTATTTATAAGGTACAGGAGGTTTCTGACTATAAGTAAACTTAAAAAATAATCTAGGTTATTTTGTTTAACTAAATGCTGGGTTCATTTTACTGGGTTATATTTTTTTTTCATAAAACTTTTCTGCATTCTAAAAAATGCTGGGTTATTTTTTTAACCCAAATGCTGGGTTCAGCACTGGCGCCATCATGAAACTTTCACCTCCAATCAAACAAATGCACTACCAGGCCTGAAACACAGTGACTTCACTGTTATATGTAACAAAGTTTCTGTGCACTCCACTGACTAACACAGGAGCATTATTGATATAGTGCGCCATTGTTGCAGCTGTGACCACTTTGACTGGTTGAAACTTAAATGTTTGACAGACAAGATGGCATAAGGTAAAGCTGTTTTTGGGACAGAGCTGGTTAAAATCTGTTAATGCATGTATGACAGAAATGTTTGGAGGAGAAGAAGACAAAAACAAAGCAGTTGGGAATGGAAGAGCTAGGGGAAAAAGAGAGAAAGGAAGGGGGCTGGGAAAAGAAAAACAGGACGAGATCCATTTTTCATCCCTCCTCCCTTGTAGCATTCATTCATCCATCCCCTCTAGTCTGACACAAGCTGACAGACTAATGTCCATTGTGTCTGAGTATGTGTGTGTGTGAGAGAGAGAGTCATGCATGCTGCTTTGTCTGAACTAAGATCTTCTCATTTGCAAAGACAGAATGTTACAAAATCAAGCGATATGCTGCACATCATCTTCTATGGCAGCATCCTAACTGAAATGGATTCTAATATGATTTGAAATACTTTACAACTTCACACACCACACAGCTTAGCATGAGAGAAAAACCCCATTACTGATTTTAGTTTTTCATTAGCATGTTACTTAGCTATATTACACTCATAAAACTCACATACACAAACATTTAGTTTTAAATCAACTGATCTATTTTAATTTACTATTTTATTCCAATTTTTTTTTTTTTCGGACAAATGGAAAGAAAACATCCAAAATAAAAAGAATTATCCAAAATCCCTTCTGTAAAAAAATCTTTAATGTGGTCAAAAATCCTTATTGCTAATACATTTCAGCAAATCAATGTAATATTTATTTGTAATTGGCTTTTTTATCTGCCAAAATAGATATTTGTTTTTCTTTGGAAATTTCACAAAGCATTCTAGGATTGTATTCAGATGTGTATTTCAAAAGACACATGCTGCTAAAACAAAATATGCTTGGCATTTCAATAGGAAAAGTTGAAACTGTAAAAAAAAAAAAAAGTTCTAATAATACAAAATTGCTCAATTAAATGATCTTCGGTCCTACAGGTGTGTGAGAGAAGCAGACAGAAGCGCATTTGTGAGACAAACAATGAGAGAATTGACTGTGTGCTGAAGCATTATACAGTATTCAGCCCAAGCTAAGTCCATCAAATCCAACAAACAAACACACACACACATAACTGACGCTGAGCTGATGTATTATTCTGACCTACATTACTCTATATGTGTGTGTGCAGAGATTGTTTTCGGAAGATGAAAGAAGGTCTATGGATCCATCTTCCAACTGAATAAAATTTCCCACTTTATATTAAAGGTACAGGTTGTAGGACCTGCCACTAGAGGGCGCACTATCAAAACAATAACAATCAGGTGGTTTGATGACGCTAAGAAGGAGCGTCAAATGATGGGATTTGTTGTCTTTTACCCAACCGCTGACGGCCATCAATCAGACGGAAAGATAAATCATGGATTTAACGCGAGTTCAACGATTTGCTAGAGTAGATTACATACAAAGTCAATGCAAAGATGCAATGAGACTATGGATCAGACGCGTCCTCGCGCATGTCTAGAGATGCGATGCCCCGTGTTTGGCATGTATGCATGCCCCATAATACTAATCTTGTCGATCGTTATAATAGCCTACGTTTTCTGTAAACGAGTCAAAACAACTCACCTGTTGAGTAAAACACAAGCGAGATCGGCATCTGTTTAGAATGGGAATTTTCTCATGATTTCCAAGTAGTTGAAAACATTAGAGATTTTGTTAGTAATCAGCTGGATAAAATATATAACACTAGCCTAGTGGTTTTTGGATATTTTACTGCAAATATCTTACAAATTGTACCTTTAAGTGGTCTTAACTGTGCTTACAATTAAATTAATAATTTGGTACAATGCACTTATTTTGTACATTCAGTATGTGTTTTTTTATAACATTGTACTTATATTTAAAAAATACTTACATGTAATTACATCTGTAATTAATTTATGTAATTACATTTATAATTACACTGTTGATCCATTCCTTACACCTTAACCCAGCCTTAAACCTACCTATACCACAAAAACCAAAAACTTAATTTTTGAGACACTGTTAAAGAAACGATAAAGGTTCAATAAAGAAACATGAAAAAATAAAGCATACTTGCTGGTATTCAAGTAAACAAAATCAGAAATTAGAAAAAAATATGCATCAATAGATTGAATATATTGTCTAGTGTTAGGGTTAAATAATATGTTGTTTATATGTTGCTCAAGGAGATCTCTTCTCTAATGATTGTATCGAACTCCAGTATTACTAAATGTACATTTATATTTAATCATTTAGCAGACGCTTTTATCAAAAACGATTTACAAATGAGAACAATAGAAGCAATCAGAACAGCAACAGTATACAAGTGCCATGACGACTCTCAGTTAGTCTAGTATCGAACGCATAGCCAGGGTGTTTTTTATTTTTTTATTTTTTTTATGAAGGACACGAAAAGGAAAAGTGCTAGTATTAGTTGGTTAAGTGCTGGCGAAAAAGAAAATGTAATGGCACTTCAAATGATTGCTTGTAAATATTATTGTATTTTATATCATATTTTAAAATTACAAGTTACATGTATTTTAATAAAATCTTAAAATAAAAATACACACTAGTATATTGTATTTTAATTAAATACATTTGACGAGCAAGTATTTGTAATTTGTAACAAAATAAATTTTGATGTACTGTATTTATGCCCACCTGTATGTGTGTGTTTACTTGCTGCTGGTTTTATGTGTGGGTGAACAGCAAGAGTTGAACGTGTGTGTGTGTGTGTGTGTGTGTGTGTGTGTGTGTGTATGCTGATGCCAGTCAGTGAGACCATGTGGTTTAGATTCAGTGAGCTGGCATCTCTCCAGAGGGACCTTTACAAACACACATTTCTTTAGTTTACAGCCTGTTCTTTTTCTTCTCTGTCCCGACACGCTTCTGTCAGCACCATCCATCCATCCATCACTGCTGTGAACCCATAGGAAAGAAGAATAACAAATAAGATCTCTTCAATATCTCAATTGTTTCTCATATCTCTCTACTGATAGCCATTCAAGAGTATGTGTGTATTTTGATTAAAGGATTTTTTTTATTTTTTTATTTTGCAAGCTACACATAGATTAAGTAAACTAACTCAAGATGAAGTAAAGATGCAGGTCACATAATTCAGGAGGTCACGCACCAGCCGAGCAACTGTCAATGAGACAAATGGGAATGTAATGGATAGCTCTCTCCAGGTATTACAGACTTTGCTGGATGTAAGTCTCATGTGCTGAATTGAAGTGGTAGAGTGACAATGATAGTAATTTCCAGAAGTAAAAGTGAAAGAAAATGTCCCAAATTACCCTCATTCACTGTAGTTAACCGCTTACACAATGTGATTGCATCATGGCTGTCCATTTGCCTTCAAAGACTCACTGTAAGTGTTGTATTACTTTTATGAAAGATATTACTACATCAAGACATTAAGGACAATTTTTTTTTATTATTAAAACATTATTATTTAATCATTATTATGTTTACATCATTCAGCATTCAGAAACTATACATTAGGTAATATTGGTTAATATTATTCTCATGCAGCTGAAAAAAAAAAAAAATCTAGATAAAAAATAGTTAATATAAGTTGATGTTTTCTGCTACTAGATCATATTTTCACTGGCTCCACCTTAATTTTTTATTATTACTATTATTAATATTTACATATTACAATGTTAGTGTGTGTGTTTGTTTAGCATTTTAAAGGGGTTGCATCAACAAAGTGAAAATTTTACTGACTACCACAAGCCATTTATGCAAAACCTCATTTAGGCTAGCCAAACAGATAAGCTAAGCTAAGTGACAAATCATCAGAATTCGCAACAACAATGTAGAATCCAAAGATTTATGTTGGAAAGGCATCAAATATGGAATGAATGTGCAAGAATGTAACGAATGTAAATTGCAACACAGCACTTGTCCAAAATCCTATCACACTGTACTCAGAGCAGTGAGGAACTGTTACCATCAAAGAACACATTTTAATTTTAGATAATGAAAGTAAACTTTTTTGCATTTAATAGTCACTGATGAATAATTTACAATAAGACAAAAAAAAAAAAATCTAAAAACATCAAAGTAAAAAGGTACATTTTGATTACAAGTTAATATGTACAAATGATCAAGGTGATTATTATTGGATAGTTTCATCTGGTTTTGTTTTACGCTACTGTACAATTTCATCTCATCTGGTCATTCTTTGTCTGCTGCCGTACATCTCCTGCCTTATGTATGTGTGTTTGTGTGTTAATGCAGGGCTTGGCAAGACATTACCAATTCAACCTTATATGAGCTCTGTAAAAAGCTTTCCATTAGTCTGATACACAGCCATCAATCAACTCTAAATCTAATAACAGACACAGACACACAAACAAAACATAGCCACATAACTACTATACAAACAGACACGGACAGACACAAACTCCAGAATGAGATGTATGAGGAGAGAGGGAGGGAAATAACATTCTATCAACTAAGAATCCTTATTGTGGTCACTTTTATCCCACAATGTGCATGCAATTCAGCAGGAATTAATTCTTAGAATTTACAATTCTAAGTGAATAGGCATTGCTTAGGATCACTGGAATATGATTCTACCTGCATTTGTGTAAAAATAAAAAAAATTAATAATTCAATACACAGCATTAAACCACTTTTACCATAGAGTGCATGATCTGTAAACTAATCCATTTTGACATTTGCATTACTTCACCAGCTTCATATGTATGGTTTGTCTGACATTATAAACTTGCTCGGTAGCTCACCTAGTACAGCATTTCACTTGCGACAAAAGAAGAATTGTAAAAGCAAGCTACGGTAAAATGTTTTTAAAACACTGTTGGTTAGGTTTAAGATACAGTTGTATTGTAGGCAGTACTTTATTCTCAAATGATAGAGAATGAACCATTTAGCATTTAATTTCTGGATTGCTGCAATACGTACAAATAAATAAATGAATAAATAAATAAAAACATTGGCAGTTTCACGTTCATCTGGATAAAACTAATAATAAAATAATGTGCTATTTGTGCACTCATTAAAAAATGTTCACTTTGAAAGTGTCTCAAAAAGTGCTAGAAGCAAAATAATATCATTTTGTAGAAATGTCGCCACAGGCACATATTTTCACTTAGCATGGGTTGGCATTGTTTCCATTAAAGATTGGCTTGTTTATATCTAAAATCTACTTGGATTTGTTCTACATCATTAGAGGTGACATTACGGTGCCTTCAAAACGGGTTTGAAAGCTGTTTCCTGAGGAGGTGCCTTCACACAAAAACACTGTCTAACAGGGCAGGAAGGCAGCTGCTTTAGGTGTCAGACACAACAGTCTCTTAACCTCCCCAGCTTAAAGTTGAACAATTATCTTTCCATCGCACACACACAACACATACACATGTAAAACACATGTAAAACTCACTAACACAATGCGGTTACTAAGGTGTTGTGAGTTGTTGCGAAGCTGTTTTGGCAACTACTGGCACAGGTCAAAATGTATTTAAACTACAAACAACTACACTTAATAATAAAATGACATGTTAACAGTGTTACATATTTATATTAATGTGTGCGTGTGTGTGTGTCTGTGTGTGTGTCTGTGTCTGTGTCCAAATTCAGGGTCTACATCCTTCGGAGTACTCATTTGAAGGATGTTACGTAACAGCGCCACGACGAAGGCTGTCCAAATCCGTAGTATCCTCCAAATGCGGCCAACAAATGCGTCCTCCTTTTCCCCGAATTGGAAGGATGGTTGTGGTGGATCCTTTCGCATCCTACCTATCCCAGTATTCTTTTCGGCAGGACGAAGCGAGCGGTAGCGGAGTGGGGGAGGAGTATTATTTTCGATGTTTTTTAAAAACTGGCTTTTCCAAAATATATATTTTCAGTGGTTTTCTAGTTAGGCATTTTGTTTTAGCGTTAAGCTATTTTTTTTTACATTTGTACGTGTATATGTAAAACTTTCGTAACTTTCGTAAACTAGCTTCTTCCTTACTGCCTATGTGAATATCCCCTTACACACAGCTTATTTGTTAGTGACTGAAGCTGTTTTTAACGCTTCTAAGGACGAAAGAGCAGACAGAAGTGTTTATAAAGCTCCGAGGAGAGAACGATGAGCTCTTCACCCGCGTCTTGCTTAGCGCTGTCACGGTTGCTAGGCGACAGGATATGAGCAACGGGTAAGGGAGGGAACTGAAAGAAGGGTAGGCTGTCCAAATTCACAAACACCGACTTCCGGTTCTTGCGGTCGTCGGAGGACCCTTCCTCCTTCAACCGGGTAGGAAGGATCCTAAGGAGGATGCAGACCCTGAATTTGGACACAGCTTGTGTGTACTTGGCAAACCTTCCACTGCCATAAAAATATTTGAAATGCTCTACAGAACCCCTGAGGTCCAAGCAACATTATAAAGACAGTGTTCTCCACTAAGTTAGTTTGAAGACAAACACAAGTCTTTAATCAGAGCAGTTTCTCTTTGATGATGAAAGACAGTAGAAATAAACATCATAAAACTGAAGAGCTCTACTGAAGACTACACTATACACCCAAAAATGAAACTTATTTTACTATGTGTTCTACAGGAGAGAAAACAACAATATTTATTCTATTTAATTCATCCAATACAATGCAACTTTTGCTAATCTGACTAATCAACTGTTTAGATGTAGTTTAAAGACGTTTCAACACTTCCATTATGAAGAGTAAGCTACTGTTAATTTTATAAATCCATTTATAAAATAAAGTTTTTCTCTGTCGCCTTTTCACTGAAGAAAGCAACAAATACTGTATTAAAAACTCATTGTCATGTGACCCCCAATAGAAGAGTTCACTTATTAAAAATAAGGCTATTAAACCAGAGTGAAAAAATTAACTTGAAATTTCTTTTACTAGCTTGTTCACATCCATAAAATGTTTTGAAGGGAAACGTTCTGTCACTGATGTCTAAACACTGTAAAGGTTTGTGAACCCTAAAGACCTTTTCACATGATTCACATCAACTTTGTCCAATGCAATGAACTCATCCGCATCAGCTACAGCATCATCCAAAAGTAAAAGAGCACTTAGAGTACAAACAGTTACAACTTCAACCCGTTCTCGTGTAGTTTAGTGTACAAAACTATAAAATGTTTATACCCTGTCAAATTTTAATCATATACATTTTTATTTGATTTATTTTTAAATTCAATGTGAATTGTTGTTTAGACCCCTTTTTTCTCTGTCCATAACATTGCTTTATCCAGAGAAAGTATTTCTCTAAATCAGGAGAGAAATATGCACGTTTCATGCACCGTTTACAATTGAAAACAAAATAGTCCTAAATATTTCTACAAAAATAATTATGATGAGAAAACATAACAGCGGATAGACTTTTTCCACTAGAAGAAGTATTATTATGGTTTTTGGACACATATTTCTGGAGTCATGTGGATTATTGTGAATTATTATTATTATTTTTTTTATCAGTAGTTTGAAGTCTCATTCTGACGGCACCCATTTACTGCAGAGGATCCATTGGTGACCACATGATATAAAGCCAAATTCCTCTTTATCTCTTCAGATGAAGAAACAAACTTATCTACATCCAATGGCCTGAGGCGGAGTATATTTTCAGCTATTTTCATATATAAAAACTATTTTTTTAACAGGAAGTCAATTCCAATTAGTGACTATGAAGAACAGTCAATTTTTGGGAACAGATACATAAATTGTGTTCAAGTACACCAGGAACAAATAATAATAAGAAAATATATAAATTTTTAGCTCTTTTTTTTACATATATTTTCATTTACCGTTCCAGCACATTTCATGGGGAGGCATGGCACTTGAATTAAGAAGTCCTGATTAATATGGAATAGATATGTGGACCCCATTTTTTTTTTATCAAATCTCTGGATTACACACAGAGTCAGTGGAATCTTTTTTTCTGCATTGCTTACAGCAATTCAAAAAATGTACATGATTATATTAATTTGTGAACAAATAACAGAATGATCTGAACAGTTCTAACACATCATTGGCTATGTTTACATGCAACAAAATAATCAGTTTGTATTCGGATTGACGGCTCAGTCGGACTGAAAAGAATTAATGTAAACACCTTGATTAGCTCGATCCAAAGGCAATGGGTTTTACCTATTTTCTTAATAAGTAATGGGTGTTTTTGGGCGTAAAGTGCAATAAATCAATCAGAGTCTCATCTTCCATTCCCTTTAAGAACCAGTTGCGCTTGTGCCATGACAGATTTGCTATTTACACGGCGGAATTTGAAATGCAGGCATTTATATATATATATATAAGTGCTACTGTGCGTCCCCGTGTTTAATAAGCAGTGTGTACACTCTTTAAATTACAAAGAAAAAACATTGCGCCAGACTTTAGACCAGGTTTGAGTTGGTCTATGGCGCAGTCTATTTTCAGCTCCTTAAAATAGCAATGCGCCAGAAAATCCTCTTTTTTAGACTAGCAAACCCATGGGCGCAAAAATGAGTATAAATGCATGTGCTAATTAGCGCTGGACTGAAACTAGCAAACACACCGGGTGTATGATAGGGCCCTATATTTGTGCAGTGTGCGCATGTAAAAAAAAAACGAATAAAAAAAAATCAGATTTGAAGCTTGTGACATATAAATGCACACATCAACCCAATCACTTTATTTAGCCATCATGTATGCATTACATTCAGAGTCATCAATTGGAATGAATTCAAAACTTTTGCATTTAAACGTAGCCAGTGTGGGAAATTAAATGAAAGAGTGCCAGAAATCACTAAAATTTGTCCAAAAATCAGTTCTCAAACAGTTTGATTATATAACATATACATGTATTTACTTTTCAATGGTTTTGAGAGCAGACAAGTCAAAGCAGTTTTCGCTGAAACCATTAAAAAATCTAGAATGCAACAGAATGCAAAACATTCCAACAATCAAATCAATCCATTGTTAGTATTGTGTGAGTATTGACAGAACGCATTAGGCAGATGAATGGACAGTGAATACACTGTAGTCACGCTCCAGGGAAAGAGTGTTTGTTGGATTGATGGGTCAATAACCACTACACTCCAAGGCATCGATAGTAGTAATTATCTGGAATTCCACATTACAGCATCCTCCCGGGTCATTTGTTAAGATAAACCAATCAGCTTCCAGCTCTGCAGATGACTTTAAACCATTACCTCTCAAAATGCAAACCAAAGCTGAATATATTGATGTGATGTTTGAAATGAAATGTATCTGTTCTTGGATACCATTGAACATAGGGTAGAAGTGAAGATTTACTATATAAGATTTGTCTATATAATGCTGTAGCTCTTCAATTTATGTAACATCTCACTGTAATGACATTTTGACTATTGACCAGTCTGTGAGTGTACTACCAGCAATAAACCACAGGGCTTTTCTCTTTAAACATGTGTCTGTTGTAGTTCAAAGCCACTGAAAGGCATTCAGTAGCTCAGCTGCATTTATCTGTGTGTGTATTTGAGGGAGACGTGGTAATAGGCAGGTGGGCTGTGACCAATGACCCACCAGAAGACAAATGCTTTTAGCAGGAGGGCTGCTGACATTTATGTTTCATGTGGTAATGGACGATGACCCTCAGGGGTCAAGGGTCAACCGTGCTGAGAGTCATTCCAGCACAGTGGACAGCAGCTGAAACATGAGCCAATCAAAACAGATCAAGCCGCCAACAAGCACAGCACTGATCATTAGTTTCTGACCTGTTGTAGTCAGTGTTATTTATTTATTGAAAATGTAGGTAAAAAAATTAGTTTTTTTTTTTGTTTTTTTTTTTTTTTTATCATAGTACTTCAACCTAAACTAAACGACAATTAGAAATAGCTCAAATAAAATAAGTTTTCTTTTTTTCAGTTAATGTTTATTTCATTTGATATTAAGTATTTGAAAATGGTTTTAGTTATAATTAATGAAAATGACTCTGGCTATCCCACTAATCACTAAATACATTTAAAAAAAAAAAAAAAAACTATTGTATGACTTCTGAAGACCTAATATATTGTTGTATGGACCACTTTTAAAATGACTTCACTTTTTTTTTTACTTCACAAAATGAGGTCAGTCATACTTATTTGGATCAATATCTGAGAGAGTAAATGATAACAGCCTTTTCATTTTTCTTTAACAATGTAACCAAGTATAAGAAACCTTAAAAACACTTAATTTCCTGTGCAAATGTGTGTGTGGAAATTATCCATTGACTCCCATAGTATGAAGGAAAAAAAAATCATATCTCATTTTGTGCTTAACAGTGGAACGAAACTTATACAGGTTTGGAACAACTTGGGGATGAGTAAATGAGTGCAGGATTTACATTTTTTTGTGAACTATCCCTTATCCACAATAATGACACTGCGAGAAAAGAAGTAAAAGACAATGAGGGAGAAAGACAGGCAGAATAAAAGAGGAATTTGATACTAACAGGGAAAGAAAATATAATGAAGAGGAGAAAGAGACACATCAACAGCAGAAAAGAGAAGATGGCCTGAAAAACTTGTGCCAACACACACACACACACAGAGAGAGAGAGAGAGAGAGAGCTAGTAGAGATGGTTATGTAATATCCCAAAAATACTGAAGCACTGTGATCAAAGGCTTGTGATGCAGAATGAGGCCTGAAACACACTCTCTCTCTCTCTCTCTCTCTCTCTCTCTCTCTCTCTCTCTCTCTCAGCTTTAAATAAAGAGAATATTACCTCAGAAACATTTTGCATACACTGGAAAAAAATATTGGAGTGGGGTCTGAACAGTTCCTCTGAGACAACACATTAGAGCAACTGGTGGGTCATGGCCCAAAAAATGAGCCCAATGTTTCTGTCGACTGGGTCAAGACGGAAATGTGAAATACAAATAACCATAAATCGCAAATAGTTAGGATAATAATAAAAAAAGGCTTATTAAACATATAAAAGGTTGTGCACCCAGTCAAACTCTATAATATCCATCTGTCACTTGTTAGAAAGATAGACAAAATCAGCACATGACAACATGAATAGAATATGTGTCATGATATCATCCTCAAATAACATGAACAAAACCATCAGATTACGTGAACGTGAATTCATAGATTTCTTGCAAGTGTGATGAAAAATGAATAAGACCAGTTTGTATGGTCACGCATAGATCAATGGGAATTTCAGTGAAGTGGGACTAAATATGCCTTCAGAATTAAAATTTGTTCTTCCAAAAACTCTTCCAAAGATGTCTCACAGGTCTTGGAAATAAAATGTTTCAATCTAAACCAAGAAAGGTTCACTGTTTGAAAGTATTGCGCAAAATACTTTTGAGTATAACAACAATGTAACAATGTAAACTTCAGGATGAAACAATTGCATTAGTTTGGGGCAGGACAATCTGGTTTCCTGACCAATGGCGAATTCATCAAATAATCATTAATTAAGCACATCTGTTTGGCGGAACAAAAAAACTTAACCCTATTATTTGCAGAAAATCCTGTGGTTTAAAGCTTAAATATGCTCCACATATTAAAAATTTACACCGGTAAGGTGAGAACTATCAGCATTTAAACACTGACGTTGCAACAAGTTTAAATATGTGCAAGTATGAATGAAAAAAGAAGGCAGTATTTTCAGCAAACTACTTAACATTTATTCTGTTCCTTACATGTTATTCAATAATTTGAGGATATTTAGAATATATTGCATGAGTCATTTTAACCACTTTTATGATATTTTTATGATGTTTTTGTTGTTATTTTTTGGAGTTTGTCATTCCCTAGCCACTTATGTTGTCTGGAAAAGACAAACCAGGCTCACTGGAAAAAAATTATAGTGATATTTCTGCATAATGATATTACGTTTCTTTTTGCACCTTTTTGGGCAGCTTTCAAAGTTAGTGGTGCTAAAAGAGCATTCAATTACTGCAAAACAGGTGAATATGGCAAAGTTTTATTACTTCGGTTGTTTTATGTATTGCATTGGTTTGTGAACCAGTTGTCTGGTGAGTGGCCCTTAAAGGTTAATGCTATATTGCGTTTGAAAATAACACTCCACCTACACACAAATCCTACCCTACACCTTAAACAATAGTGATGACAAAAGGAAACGTTAGATAAAAATGCATTTGCTGAAGCAACCGTGACATTTTAGCTTGCTTCTACAAGTCTTTGAATGTCTTTTGAATGTGATGTAAACATGAAACTGAATTAGTTTAGAAAATATGCACTTACGGTAGTTTTTGAGGTCATAACACAAGTCTGAAAATCAATCTTTATCAATCAATCATCTTCCCCATAATCAGAATTTCTGTGAAAAGGAATACAAGTTGTTGTGTTTTAGTGCCACTAGTGTTCATTTCAACTGGAAACTGCAGTGAATTCGCAAAAATGTAGGTAGAGGCACATTTTTCCAGTCAGCGTTGGGAAAAGAGAAGAATGAACGGTTTTGGAAAATTTTATTTTTGTGTTTTACAGACATTTTTTTATTTATTTATTAAATAGGCTAGGAAGAACATGAAAGTGTGTAAGTGATTATATAATTTTTGGTTCAACAATTCCATTAGCATGTTTGGCGCACAGACTTTAAATCATTCTGCTTACAGAACAGTGTGTTGTGTGTTACCACTGCTTCCCACCACTGCTCTGTGCTTCGCTTGAAGTGAAGACCATTGTTAAGTCACAGCATTAAAGACTAAACCAACAAAACCAGATCACATGTGACAGCAGGAAAAATGAAGATAGCGCTCTTTGTCCCTCTGTGAGACCTGTCTCAGGCACATGTGTTTTTATTTACTGACGATCTTCAGACAGACCTCTGGGTCTCGAGGTCATCAATCAAATGTCTTTCAATCCAAACAGAAAAGCAGATGAGAGACAAAGGGAGGAGACGGAGGGGGTGGCGGAAGGAGGGATTGGGAGTTGACCTGGGTCCAAAACCCTCGATAAATCAGGACCAAACAATAACAAGCACAGCTTAATGTGGCCAGGATAATTCATCAACTCAGCACGAGCTGAGACCAGCCCGCTCAAGCCACTGTGGGAAGATGGGATGCTGCTTATCAGAAAGATGAACAGAGTTCAGTATGTGTGTGTGTGTTCTACCAATAGGTATCATCAAATAACAAAAAAAAAGCTTGAACCGGGGTGATTTCCGAATTATACCTTTTACTTCCTAAAAAACTCTTAATCGAAATCAGAAGGAATGTAGAAGATTGTGCATAACAGGATTCTCAGTAAAGTTTTGATCATGTTGATCATGATCAATTTAAATTTACGTATAAAGCAAAAGAGTCACAGAGTTCGGATACTTAGACACATTCATGCCATTCCATATTTCACACTGCAGGTAAAGTGGTCTGAGAGTCATGGCAGGGTGGGATTGGAGGTCTATGACTGTGTGGACAGGGAATGAGCAATCAATAAAGAGCCATTAAAGAGATTACATTACATTACAGACAATTACAAGCACACAGTATCCATCTGGGAAGATAAAATATACAAAACATTATAATGTATAGAAATTACATCATTATACTTGACCCTTGACTGCTAATGATTTGTTTCAGAATCTCAAACTGTTAAAGTAATTTTAAAGCATTGAAAGTTAACTAACAGCTTCATATCCTAACTCTTTCATGCGCAATCCGTTAAAGATAATATTGTGTTATTGTGAAGTTGAGATAGCTTTTGACCTTTGATCTGTGGCATGCTGGTATCTGAGCCTCATAGTGATCATTTTTGAAGCTTTTAGGGTCGTTTTGCTGTAGTTTTTTACATGTTTGCAGCTTTGTGGTCTGCTCACCTCTGAGGCTTATCCAAACACTTTTATAACCTCTTACCTAGCTTTTTCACAAACTAGATAGTACTTTTTTTTAACCCCTAGGTATGATATTCGGGTCTCTAGATATGGCTAATTATTCATCTGTTTTCTTGTCCACCAGGTGAAAACCACAAGTCCTAAAGTAACAGGTAATCCTCAAGCTGTGAGCACAGACAGAGACAAGAAAAGGAAACAAGACGTCGGCCAGAATGAGGAATTCTCACTGGATATTTACCATCACTTCAGTGTGGGACATGTATCATGCTCACGCTGACATTTCCAGCACAATGTGAGATTGTGCATCGTCCATGGAAGGATGTCAATGTATCCAACAAATACTGCCATATTCTCCTTTATAAAAGGCTCTTGGAAATTTCCTCTATTACAATTTTACAACCTCTAAAATGTGGCAATGCAACAATCAGTCTCAGTCCTCAGCAGTACAAGAGCAAAAAAAAAAAAAAAATAGAAATAAAAAGGAAAGCAAACAAATTGGTTTTGTGTTTGATCTGATTCAGACCTCAGTGGTTTACGATGCATTCACTCAATTGCAAAACACTTTATGACTGTATAGACTGAATTTGAAATAGCTCTTTGCTGTCTTAAGACAGTAAATAAACTGAACAAAGGTCTTTCTATGGAGCTTTACACAGCAAGAGCAAGACTGAATCCACAGATTTGATCTGTTGACTATATCAAATTTTTTTGTCCCATCTGTTTGCAATCACTAAGACTAACTGTGTTTACAGCGTAGCACTACACAGCCCAAATGTGTCTCTGATTTTAGTTTGCAGTGGAGAGTATTGAGTTTACATGAAGCGGAAGTGCATTCAAGCGTCATGATACATGATACAAAATTGAGTTTTTCTTTGTGCAAAAAAAGTATTCTTGTAGCTTTGTAAAATTACGGTTGAACCACTGATGTCACATGGTCTATTTTACTGATGTCCTTACTACGTTTCTGGACCTTGATCATGGTAGTACCCTTGCTGTCTATGGGAGGGTCAAAGAGCTCTCATAATGCATCAAAAATATCTTAATTTGTGTTCCGAAGATGAATGAAGGTCTTACGGGTTTGGAACGACTTAAGGGTGAGTAATTAATCAAGAATCTTTTATTACCCAGAACATTTTTGGGTGAACTATCCCTTTCAGTGCATTTTAAGTGTACAGTATTTTACATAAAATGTAACATTTTCTGCCATAGAGTAAAATAATAATAATAATAATAATAATAATAATCTTAATGCAAATGAAAACAAGCATATTTTTTTTACCCCCCCCCCAAGTCCCCCCTAAGTATCTTATATCATTTTCTTATATAG
Organism: Carassius gibelio; assembly: GCF_023724105.1. NCBI lineage: Eukaryota > Metazoa > Chordata > Actinopteri > Cypriniformes > Cyprinidae > Carassius > Carassius gibelio. The sequence continues at coordinate 4,809,892 of NC_068382.1, forward strand.
AAAATCATATAGAATTTATATATATTTGTACTTGAAAAAAAGAAATAAAAAACACCAGCGTGCATCAATGAAGTGTTTAAAAAGGGGGCGGAGACCGAAAGAAACTTTGGGTTTATCGAAGAAAACCTGCTCCTGACCAGGTTAGGTTCATATAGTAAGTTACCATGGTAACTGACTCTGAGTATAAGTTAGCTCTCTTTCAGAAACGGGCTTGATTTACCCTGCTTTCTCGGTTTTGACAAACCTCCCATTCTGAAACAGTAAACCTAGAGTTTCCCTCATTTCAGGGTTAACATACTCATAGTTGTCTTCAGGGAAGCTCCTTAACCGCAATCGAAGCTAATGGCTTGAACGGTAGTAAGAGATAGAGCCCTCAAAACTAGAGCGAAATCCCACAGCGGCAGGGAGGGCGGCCATGAAGTACACAATCTCCTTGCTCCCCTGAGAAAACTGATTACCAGAGCGTGCTTACCGATCGTTTGCCCGTCAACCGGGGAACGAAAGCGGCAATAGCGGTCACATACACCTTCAACGTAGATGGTTTCAAACTCCCGCTATCCATACTGTGCATGTTACAGGTGTGCCGTAACAGTCTCCTCGACGGGGGGAGGGTTTCCGCCCCGTCCACGTGCGTGAACATGGCCTGCGTAGCAGAGTGGGTGCGTGCCGATTGGGGTGCAGCCCACGACTTCACCACGAGCTGTTGCATGCCTAAATGCCGTCTGGTAGCAGCTCGACTGGAGGAGCCACGAGTCCAGTTACCTTTCACAGGCTCGTCAGTTGCGTTGCAAGCGCGACCCAGCTCTGTGACTGCCTTTCCGAAGACCCTGACGAACTCCTCCTGGAGGTCTCAGGACCCTCTTGGTCGGGGCAGTCCTACTGAAAGGCCCAAACTTTTTTCGACGCCGAAAGCGACATGGAGTCGTTTTCCTCGCCAGTTCCGAAGAGGACGAAGTTCGCGGGGCGGAAGCTATAGTCCACCACGCCAACGTCAAACTCGTCTTCGGTCGGGGGAGGGCCCCCCAGCGGCTCGCTGGCGGCAGTGGGCCTCATTCCCGCTGTCTTCTGAGCCACTCTGACTCTGAGGGCGCGCACTGGCAGCTAGGCACAGTGGGCACACGTGTGGTCCGTGTGAGAATCCCAGGCAGGTCACACAGAACTGGTGAAGGTCCGAATCTAGCATTAGCAGCCATCGGGTGCGGAGAGGAAAACAGGGTGAGTAGTCCTCTATTGCAACTTCCACGATGACTTAGATAAGACTTCTAGCGTGAAGAAAGAGATTCTGACGCAATTTTCGCGCCCATGCATTTTATACTGCCCGCTGACCCGCCAGTATTTGCATGCTTCGCGTCAATTGACCAGCTGTCCCCAGCTGGCGTTAGCCAATAAGATTTCAGTGAAAGTGGAGAAGGGAAGAGTTCCCATATACGTCTTAGCTGACGTAATGTTGAGTTACCGCCTCGAGAGGGAACTAGCTTGTAACGTGATTGATTGGGTTAGAGTCTGGCTTTTGCTGGGCTCATTCTTCTCACTTTTCCCATCACATGTCACATTAGAATTTATTTTCAATAAAAATGAGCAAAATTTCTAAAAGTGGAAGTGCCTAACGAGTGTTTAATAAAGATCCAACTATTTATAATATTATTGAATCCTGTTAATGTATAACAATACTGAGATGTATCTGCCAGTATAAAATATAACATCTAATTATTATTTACACTTAGCCTGTTTCAAAGAACTCCAACTTTTACAGGCTAAATAGAATATATCACGATTTTCACTGTACATATTTTCTGTAAATAGCATCAGCCTACTGTGATCTATAACTAAGAGTGATATATACTTAGTGTAAATAGCCACTGCCGTATTTTTCTTACTCTATTGGCAGATCATTTGTAAAATAAGAAAAATGGACATTAATTAATATTATTAATAATATATAAGACATATGCTGCATTTGGCCTCATACTCTATCGCATACGTTGTCAGTGTTGTGCGCTTGCTTAGACCTTTGTTGTGATAAACAGTAAAGTGCGTTCAAGCGCCAGCCAAGAGAGTGTAAAGAAATACCCTTTGTGAGAAGCAGTTAAATCAGCGGGAGTTAAAAGCAGATCGTAAGTGTATTTATTTCTTGTCTCATTAGTATTTAGCGCAGTTGTTGTTGCTAGGAAACACTTGTTTGTTTACTGTGTTGAGACGTGCTGCTTTTGGTCTCATACTCTATCGCATACGTTGTCAGTGTTGTGCACTTGCTTAGACCTTTGTTGTGATGAACAGTAAAGTGCGTTCAGCTGAATTCAATTTCCGTTTTGTCGGGTTTAAAAAAGATTAGTATACCGCAGCAGCGGTCACGGCAGCCCTCCAGTTAAGCACTCCTTGTGTGAAGACCGTGAAGATCGAAGAGTGTAAAGACCATTGACTCTACCATGCGACTCCACCGGGCAGGGACACTGGCAGGGAATATAAGTATTGTTTTGATTAATCTCTTTTTCCTTCTCCTTGTTTCATTTCTGTTTCAGTTGTTTTTTGTTCATAACCAAATCTTACTATGTGTTTCCAGATCCCTACCTCACATCACATAATGTAGACAGTGCAATCTTAACAATCTGGACACTTTGCCTAACCTTTTCTGAGGATGGTACTCCCCTAGTCATGCTTGAAAATTTCAACATCCATCTAGAATGAACAGGAGGAATTGCTAACCGCACACTGATCCACTCAAGACTGAAAGTCTACAAAAATTATTTATTTTTCAATTTGCATCATGCAAAAAAGTGCAAAGTGCATGTGAGTTAAAAACAGACTGGACACAAGTCTCTGGTGGATCAGTCTTGAGTGGATCAGTGTGCGGTTAGCAAGGGCGGAGTGGCAATCGGAATTTTCATGATCGGCCCATTATAAATTATTCATAACGGCCGTGAGAGTGGCCGGAGAGGGAGCGGGAGCGGGAGCGGGAACGCGGCGGCCGGTGTAGCAGTCGATTCTGTTCCCCTCGGAATTTCGTTTCCCCTCGGGTTGCCAGGTCCGTGTAATAAACCCAACCAAATAGTTAATCAAACATTTTCCCAAAGTAGCCTAAATTCCGCGGATTTGGCAACATTCCCGCATGCAAATAAATCAAACACACCTGGATGTAAGGAAAGCAAAAAGGGACAAATTTCTTGCTATACTGCAGCATAGTAAAAAAATTCTCACACTCCCGTTTATGTTCTTTTTAGGGCTGTCAAAAATAGCGCGTTAACGGCGTTAATTAGTTGGTTGTCGTTAATTACGTCAAATTTTTTAACGCATTTCACGAATGCGCAGTGTGACAAATTATTCAGGTTAGGAAAGTCTCGTCGATCTCTGAATTCTCAAGATAGTAAAAAACAGCGGCGAGCGCCGCGACGAAAACACAGAAGAAGCTTAAGGTTTTACCCCATTTACTCTCAAATACATTCATGCCAAGCTCGATAAACAGAGACGACTTTGGTAGTTGATACGCTGGAGCTTCTTCTTCCTGTTATAGCAGTGATCCTCAAATCTGGCTCGCGAGTTTCATGCAGAGTTTAGCGCAGACTCCAATTAAACACACCTGCCTGTGATTTACTAATGATCCTAAAGACACTGATTAGCAACCTCATGCGTGTTTGATTAGGGTTAGAGCTAAACTTCGCAGGAAAGTGGATGTCGCAAGCCAGATTTGAGGATCACTGTGTTATAGCGTCCTGTGTTTCACACTGCGCATGCGCAGAACGCCTACATGCAATGCAGCGAAAATTACAGCTGTTTGGAAAAGCATATGCATTTTTACTTGGTTTTACTGGCACTTGAAGCCTTCAGAACGTGAAAATATCGATCCTAAAGTATTGTGGCAGAGCAAATGAACACCTCCCAAAAACAAGAGTGCCCAGAGTGCTGCTTATGTGATTGTGGCGCATGTTTGTGTTTCTGAGTTCATTCTTTCGAGTTTCTCTATGCATAATTTCATAGATATGTGGCTATATTTAACCACTGGTTCACCTAAAACTCTTACACTATCTGTAGTTAAATGGCATGGTTTGATATAGTGCTCAGGTAAATGTAAATGTCAAACTTTTGAAATTCAGAAAAAAAGAACCACATATTGATGAATCAATACATGAAAATTATGTATCTGTGTCCTGTTATTTATCTTTTGGTATGCATTTCAGAAAAAAAATAGTTAGGATTCAGGTGTAGTTGCAAATAGTGATTAATCATGATTAATCCACTGAAAATTCTGATTAATTTGATTAAAAATTTTAATCATTTGACAGCCCTAGTTCTTTTATTATTATTATTCATCTTGCAGTTGTTCCGTAATTTTTGTCTTATGTTTTTACATTTCAAGTTGAATAACCTCTCGTCTTAAATGTATTTTCAAGTTTAAGATTTAGGACGTTATTTTGAACTATTTGACTTGCCGTACATCCAGTCACGCTTCTTGCGCATGCTAGTTCTGATCGTACGTATAGTAGCTCGGCAACTACGCAATAATTGTAGTATGTTTGCGTAAAGGGGATCTGAATCGACTGCTAAACCAGCACTGTATTTCTCAGTCATAGTTGCACACTTATCTCATCTCCCCCATCATATTCTTCATACAGAACTTTCATGGTCACAAAAAAAACAAAGACAAAAAAAAAACGAGTATTTAATTCATTTGTTTGTTGTTAAATTAACATAGCATGGAGTAAAACCTCCTGGGAATGGGGAATTTGTTTATCCAATGAACCAATTGCAGGTCAAGTCTGTTTACAGAAATGTAGGGAGATAATGAGCGCCCCCTGCCCCTCGTCTAATGGCATGACCCAAAAATGGCACACGCCAGGCGAGAGAGAGAGAGAGAGAGCGAGAGAGAGAGAAAGCGCAAAAATTCTAGAAAAAAAAACATTTGACAGTCAGGAAGGATTAGCGTGGTACCATGCATAACATTTAACAATACCCCCATGGAAGGCAAGAAGAGAAAGGACAAAGGAGGGGCCAAAAAGGCCAAAATGAAGAAGAAGCTAACTCTCGGATTGAAGTTCTGGTCACTCAAGACGCAACATCAAGGAATTTGACACTGCTTGCAGCTGAGAGAAGCCAGCTTCCACTGAAAATGAATGACTTCCGGTAACTTTGGAAGCTCAACTCAGCGGCGGTGTGAACGCCTCTCACGTGGTGTTGTCAAGGTAGCAATTTCAGTGGATCTAAACAAATCAGTCTAACCATAGACCACGTGACCAGTAGCGGTGGCTTTCTTAATATATTTAAAATAATTTTGCAAGGGTTATGACGTTAGTAGTATATATATTTTTTGCATTTTTTTTTACCACCGAGGGCTGGTGGTTTACGAAATTTCCCGGTAGATTTTTTAGTCCCACTCACCCCTGGCGGTTAGCCATTCCTCCTGTTCATTCTAATGCCATTGGCTCTACGCACCTGCAGTACTAAGAACTTTTTTTTCTGTTTGGAGCGCTACATATTTTTTCTAACATCCATCTAGATAAACCTCTGTTTGCTGGTTTCCACACTCTGCTTGCCTCTTTTGATCTCAACCTAGGGCTGGACGATTATGGCCTAAAATCAAAACCTCGATTAATTGAACATTTTACCTTGATTACGATTAATGAACGATTTTTTTTGTTTTGTTTTTGTTTTTTAGCCCTCATATTTCACTGACAAGGTTTGTACTTTAAATATGATTGACTATCAGCAATCAACCTCAACCTCCGCAGACAGTTTTTAATGTTAATCAGACAATAAATACTCAAGATTTTGCTTTAGTATAACTCACAACGAGTTTCACACACCTTCTACGGCCACGTTGAGTTGTTGACACTTAACAGTGGGAAAAGCGACACATGCGCTATTCACTTGTATAACTTAAGGGTGAATGGGTAATGTAGTTTCTGCTCTGGGTGGGATGAATTAGGAAGCTTGCATTGTGAAGGGCACTCTGAAAATCGGCAGTGCAGGTAAAAGATTAAAACCTCTATTAAAACAGATGTCCAAATGAGCGTACCGGTACGCTACAAGCATGTTCTGGGCGCACGGAGAGGTGGCGGTACGCTCAAGAGCTATATTTGGAAGTGGCGGTACTGAGTACCGGTGCGTACCGGCCCACTTAAAGCACTGGCAATGACTATACTTTGGAATTTTTTTGCAGTCCACTTAGAATTCAACATGGAAATCATTTTTGTTTTTTATTGCCATTGATTGTTTTGAAATTCAAATGGTACTTACATGCCTGTGTTTTTATTTCTGTAATAAATATGGCTTTCAAGCCAACAGTTAATTTGGAGGATATTGATGGTTTATTGCAGGTATGTTGTTTACATGAGAAAATCTGTGTTACAAGTTAAACAAAAATTCCAATAAACAATCATATTTTGAATTTAAATAGTTTCTTTGTCTTGAGTTTACATTAATTATTTACATTTTACATTTACATATCCAAAAAGTTTCAGTCTTTTAATTGCGATTAATCGCGATTAATCGCAATTAATTTAAAAAATTGTGCGATTAATTAGTTAATTTTTTTTAATCGATTGACAGCACTAATAAATTTCAAATATTAAAGTGTTAAAGGCAAGTAAACAGTCAGTAATAAGATAGGAACAAACAAATCAATAAGCAATATCATAAATAAATACAACTAAACAATTTCAGGTACAGAAACTGTAATTAAAAATACTGCATAGTTTTCTTTTTATAAATAAAATAAAGATTAATCAAGTAAAGTTATTAAATATTCAGTCAAGATCAGTGAATGATTGTCTTTTGTTGTTTGATTAACATGAATGACAGCCAGCGTGTTTATTAGACTGTTGTCTCTTTAAGCAAAAATACAGAATATGTGTGTTTTCTTTCTCATCTGTTTATGTTCACGTAAGACAAAAACGGCTGCGTTTATGATGATATACTGATTTAGTTTTCTGTATCGTAGTTTCGACTCGGAACAACCTTTTCTACAGTTAAAACAATCAAAACTGTAATCATTAATAGTTGGTTTATCTTATCTTAGGTACTATCCTTATTTGTATTGTATTTATTATTATGTATCAATTTTGTTAAATTGTTTTCTGTTTTACATGTATTTTTTTTTTTTTTTGTATTATGATGCTGTGTCTACCTGCCAAGGGACTACAGATGAAAATTAGCTCTCTAGCTAACTCTGTCGCATTTACATTTTGAGTGTAAAACAAAAAATGTTAATTAATGTGCATTGTCCCTTTTAAATAAACAATAATAAAAAAATAATAATAAAAATAAAAAATACACAAAACAATCCAAGAACGGACACAAACCGGGAACCCACAGCACGACCGCCGACCGCTGCTCTCTGTGCACGTGCTTGTGCTTCATGTGCGCTGCACACAAACATGCTATGATCAGTTTTGAGATTCTAAGCTACTTTAGTGATAAATCACAGGACAGCACTGACAACTAGTTTCTGTGTTCCTCTGTGTGCGCGATCTTCACATCTACTGTTTATATGAGTGTTCGTGCCACAATGCAGCTGCGCGAACATGGTAGCTCGATATAATAATACACATCCGATCATCTAATCGTCTGAATGTCCAAACCATAAAACAAATACAACTGACAAAGTTTAGTGAAGACGCAAGGCTCACCGCTCACGCGCCATCAGTATGTGTTGAACCGACGTTCACCTCCGTGTTTTGCTTATATGCCACTGACTGGAGAGCGGAGTCATGTGGCTACACACCTACTATGCTTTTAACGGGGAAGTGTTAACAGGATTAAAAAAACGAAATAACCGACATGGGAAAATTACGTCGGTTAGAGGTTATGAATTTCGGTTTTGATTACTTTTCGATTAATCGTCCAGCCCTATCTCAACCGATTGTCAACTACTGCTACTTACAAATCAGGCAACCAACTGGACCTTATTTATACACGACACTGCTCTACTGATCATGTTCTGGTTACTCCACTGCACACGTTGGATCACTTCCTCCTCACTCTTAACCTCAACATGGTCCCTGACACATCACTTACCCCTCCACATGTCATCTTTCGACGTACCCTACGCACACTTTGACCCTCCCAGCTATCTGCAATGGTTTCATCTTCACTTCCTTTCCCTAAACTGTTTGAATCTTTGGATGCTAACAGTGCTACTGATACTTTCTGCTCCACTCTTACATCTTGTTTAGACACTGTTTGCCCCTTATCTTCCAGGCCAGCCCTAACCCTTATCTTCCTACACCCCTTCTGCCCCTTGGTTATATGATGTTCTACGTGAACACCGTTCTAAGCTCAGAGCTGCTGAAAGGGTGTGGCGCAAGTCTAAAAATACTACTGACCTTAATGTGTATCAGTCACTCCTATCTTCTTTCTCTGCTAATGTCTCCACTGCTAAAATGACATACTACCATAACAAAATTAACAATTTGTCTAACTCTCGCATGCTTTTAAAAACATTTTCCTCACTTCTTTGTCCTCCTCCTCCCCCTCCTGCTTCATCTCTAATAGCGGACTTTGCAATGTTTTTCTTAATAAAATTAAACACATTAGTGCACAATTTTCCATACCACAATCAGTCAAGCTCATATCACCAGCAAACTTACACTCATTTACATCCTTCTCTTCACTATCTGAGGCAGAAGTCTCAAAACTCATCCTTTCTAATCACCCTACTACTTGCCCGCTTGATCCTATTCCATCTCATCTCCTTCAAGCCATTTGTCCTGCAGTTGTACCTGCACTCACTCACATCATCAACACATCCCTCCATGAGGTGTTTTTCCCTCATCATTTAGACAGGCACGTATAACTCCACTACTTAAGAAACCCAACCTCAACCCATCTCTTTTAGAGAACTACAGACCAGTTTCCCTTCTTCCTTTCATTACAAAAACACTTGAACGAGCTGTGTTCAACAAAGTCTCTACATTTCTCACACACAACAACCTCCTTGAAAGCAACCAATCTGGCTTCAGAAGTGGACATTCAACTGAGACGGCCTTGCTCTCAGTTGTTGAAGCTCTAAGACTGGCAAGAGCAGAATCCAAATCTTCAGTGCTTATCCTGCTTGATCTATCCACTGCTTTTGACACGGTTAACCACCAGATCCTCCTATCAACCCTACTGGCAAAAGGCATCTCAGGAACCACACTTCAATGATTTGAGTCTTACCTATCAGATAAGTCCTTCAAAGTATCTTGGAGAGGTGAGGTGTCCAAGTCACAACATCTAACTACTGGGGTGCCTCAGGGCTCAATTCTTGGACCACTTCTGTTCTCTGTCTACATGGCATCATTAGGTTCTGTCATTCAGAAACATGGTTTTTCATACCACTGCTATGCTGATGACACTCAACTCATTCCATCCTGATGATCCGACAGTAGCTATTCACATCTCAGCTTGTCTAACAGACATTTCTTCCTGGATGATGTACCATCACCTTCCACTTAAACTTGCCAAGACAGAGCTGCTTGTGATTCCAGCAAACCCATTGTTTGATCAAAATTTCACCATCAAGTAAGGCACATCAACTATAACTCCCTCAAAAACAGCTAGAAGCCTTGGAGTTATGATTGATTATCAGCTGTCTTTCTCAGACCACATTGCTAAAACTGTCCGATCCTGCAGATTTGCTTTATTCAACATCAAGAAGAAGCCCTCTTGGCAGGTTTCCAGCTAATTCTATCAAACATTTACAATTAATTCAGAACGCGGCAGCAAGATTAATTTTTTAATGAGCCTAAAAGAATACACGTCACACCTCTGTTTATCAATTTGCACTGGCTTCCAATAGCTGCTCGCATTAAATTCAAGGCATTGATGTTTGCCTACAAAACTACCACTGGCTCTGCACCCATTTACCTAAATTTGTTACTTCAGACTTATGTGCATTCTAGAAGCTTGTGTTCTGCAAGTGAACGTTGCTTGATTGTGCCATCCCAAAGAAGCACAAAGTCACTTTTATGGACTTTTAAATTAAATGTTCCATCTTGGTGGAATGACCTCCCCAACTCAATCCGGGCAGCTGAGTCCTTAGACATCTTCAAGAATCAGCTTAAAACACATCTCTTCCATCTTCATTTGATCCTCTAACTTTAACACTCACTATTCTAATTATATTCTTTAAAAAAAATCTAACTACCTTTCTAATATTTTTGTATTCTATTTTCTTTTCATTTATTATGCAATTGTATGTGTTTGTGTGTGTGTAAAGAATGTCTGTGCTGTCAGTGCTCTGCCATACGGGAGCGCACGCTCTTCCGGCAGAAGTGCCTCAGGACCCATATAAGGAAATTCCGCTCCATCTAACGTCACACAGCCATACTCGAAAAAAAATTTCCAAAACTTCTGACAAACCGGATTTTTGGAACATAAATACTCCTTCAAACGTACAACTTAATTTTTGAAACTTTGTCCATGTTAAGCATGGGAATCCAACTCTTTAACAGTGTAAAAAACTCAGTATGCATGAAATAGCATTTCACCCCCCCTTTAAACCAACTCATTTCAGCTGTTCTGTAACCGAAAACTTTACAGTTTTAACCTCTGATATTATAACAGGGATTAAGAATGAAAGTTATTTACAGACTTTTTGTCGGTGCTGTCGTATGGTGAATCGTAATTTCAGTGCTCAAACGATCATGATTTCTCATAGTCATGGTGCAAACACTAAACTCAGAGTCAGTTTACTCAGAATGGATTAAACGAACACAATTTAGCAGTTATGAAACCAAAAACTCAGAGTTTCCCATCTCAGGGTAAGTCAACTCAGAGTTCAAAGTTAAACTTGTTGAACCTACTTATTGAAATGGGCCGCAGGGCAGTCCAAACTGGATCCGAATTATTATTCCCAGTCTCAAATTCATTAATTATTTGAATCAGTCTTAACGGCTCACTGCCATTAAAATCCATTTTACAGAATCAGCAAAAAGAAAGAAAAGTTAAAATAAAAACATGCATAGATGCATACATTCCAATGCATTTAATACATTTACTAACCTTTCCTCTGAGCTTAGTGATTATTTTGAACGAATACATTTTAGAGATTGAGAGGAGACTTAGATTTGTGTTTATTTCTGGATTGGATAACCAGGTGTCAGGTCCTGTATTTAGAACCACATTTAAAGCAGCCAAATTGGATGTATAAAAAAAAAAATTCCCACTTTATATTAGGTGGCCTTAACTACTATGTACTTAAAAAATAAGTACAATGTACTTACTGTGTTCAGATTGTATTGTAAAACACTTTTGCTGCTATTGAGGTGGGATAGGGGTAAGGTTAGAGAGAGGGTTGGAGGTATGGGTAAGTTTAAGGGTGGGTTAAGGTGTAAAGTATGGGTCAACAGTGTAATTATAAATGTAATTACAGAAATTAAATACAGATGTAATTACATGTTTTTTTTTTTTAATATAAGTACAATGTAAAAACATGTATGTACACAATAAGTACATTATGCTAAATTATTAATTAAAATGTAAGTACATAGTAGTTAAGGCCACTTAATATAAAGTGGGTCCAAAAAGAATCCAATCTCATATGTCTTTTGCTGTTCACTTCATACAATACACATACAATAAAGATCCTTTATGACACTATGAAAATTGGGCAACAAATTAATCACATTTACACTGATATATCTAAATTTTTTTTTTTTTTTTTTGTATTTTCAACAGATGTAAGCTGTCCATTAGCCATTATAAGAGAGATGAAACTTGGATGATGTTTTGGAGATGGAGGACTGATAGTGTCCGTGAAATGCCTTTTGCATTTGTTACGAAATAGCATGGAGGTACCAAGACTGCTCTATATCACTGTCTAAAATAAAAATCAAATCTTGAAAAAAGCAATGAAAACCAAAAAGCATCTCTGGCCAATCAAACTACGCTTTGTGGCACATAGACTTCACAGTGCTCGGATAATCACTTAACTGCCTCTCTACCCACAGTGTTTCAGTAGTGGGCTCTCTGCTACAGTGATTAGCTTTCTATGGGTTTGGCACAATACCAGGGGAATATTCACAATAAGAGCAGTGTGCTACAGACGGAGCGCTCTTCCCAGTGTTTAAGCTTACAGAGAGACAGAGGAACAGCATGAACACATACAAAGAGGCAAAAGTGAGAGAAAAGAAGGCAAAGAATATAGAAGGACAAAGACACGTTGAGGAGACATATCAGAGATACAAACAAGTGGTCGAGAAGCAGAGAACTTAGCCACAGCAGCACAGATTGAGAAACAGCAAGCTAGTTATTTAAACGGATAGTTCGTCCAGAGATGAATCATGCCATTCCTAACCTATATGAAATTCTTTCTTTAGTGGAACACAAAAAAAAACAAATCAAATTGAAATGAGAGGCTTTCAAGTTTTGAAAAGGATGTAAAAGCATAAAGTATTAAAGGGTTAGTTCCCCCCAAAATCACCTCAAGTCGTTCTAAACCCCAAAGACCTCTGTTCATCTTCAGAAACACAGTTTAAGATATTTTAGATTTAGTCTGAGAGCTTTCTGTCCCTCCATTGAAAATGAGTGTATGATATACTGCCCATGTACAAAAAGGTAAGAAAAACATCTTCAAAGTAGTCCATGTGACATCAGAGGGTCAGTTAGAATTTTTTGAAGCATCAAAAATAGCAAAAACTACGACTTTATTCAGCATTGTCTTCTCTTCCGGGTCTGTTGTGAGCATGTTCACAACACTGCAGTGTAGTGATGTCCGGTTTGCAAACGTATCATTCGATTTAACCGGTTCTTTTTGAACCAGTTCACCAAATCGAACTGAATCATTTGAAACGGTTCGTGTCTCCAATACACATTAATCCACAAATGACTTAAACTATTAACTTTTTTTTAATGTGGCTGACACTCCCTCTGAGTTCAAACAAACCAATATCCCGGAGTTATTAATTTACTCAAACAGTACACTGTCTGAACTGCTGTGAAGAGAGAAATGAAGATGAACACCGAACCGAGCCAGATAACAAACAATCTGTACAGGTGGAGCTGGGGAAGGTGGATGGTTTCTGAAGCAAGCTGCACTGCTTATGTCAAGTTCTAGTCATATATTTGAATGTTTAGCAGCGAGCTCATTGCCTACCAATACAGGAGAGGACCAGTCAGCTGTGCCATGTGATAATGATGTCATTACGTCAGATTGAGTTAGACCTATCAGACTGCACAATCAGAGTTTCATGCCAGAACTCATAGAACTCATATATATGCACAATCTGAAGACTCTCTTCTACTACATGTCTGCAAATGCAGAACTTATAAATCTATGAGATGGCAGTTTTCATTCACAACTGAATGAATTGGACAGCTTGATGAGTTAGTTAGGACTAAAGGCTTCACTTGACATATACGTATACAACTCTTTAAAAAACTCTGTGATCTATCTAGGGAGTGAACACTTGAAAGCAGTATGAAATGTGCACTTAATCAAAAAGTAAGAGTGTACAGACGTGAGGAACTTCAGAGGCAATATACTATGGCTTCAAGGGCATACAGCAGAGCTTTTCTGCACAAGAGTGTGTCTCTGTGTGTGTGTTGTTACAGGGAGAGTCTTGCTGCTCAGGAATGGCACAGAAATGTGTTTACATTTTCTGCTGCCAAGATCCTGTCAGGAGCCGATCCAGAACTCCAGAGACCAGCAGCAAACTATACTACACACTATTTTACACTACATTGCAGCACAATACACAACTATACTATACTATATACATTATACACTGCACTACACAACATTATATTATTCTAGACTCCTTCCTGGATACTATATAAAACTACAATATACTAAACAACAACTCTTTCCTGCACATTACAATACACAATACTATATACTAGAGTACACGACATTAAACTACATTATATAACACACTATACTGTTCTGTACTACAGTTCCCTCCACCAGGGACACATTTGCTAGCACAACCATTCCATTTTAACTTGTATCTACAAGTGAGTTTAAGTTGAGTTGAGTGACTTTGAGTTCATTAAATCAAGAATTGCGACTCTAGTGCTCTGCATTGCAAGTGCGGTGTTGTACCAGGTGAGCTGTCGAGCAAGCTTCCTATGCCAGAAAAACTATACATATGGAGCAGGTAATGTGGTGTCAACGAGATTTGTGAAAAGGAACTTTTTCCTATGTTTTCGACAGACTAATAAGACCATATTAAATTACACTACGTTTATTCGCATTATACTATGCTACTTTACACATTTTCAGTTTTACTAAAGTTCCCCATCTTAACCTATAGGAAATTTTATTTCTTATTGCTCTTCCTAAGCTCAGGAGACATAGATGAGATTCTAATATATCTCTCATTTTAGCATAAACAACATTTCAGATGTTTCTCCTAAAATTTCTTTATATAGAAGAAATAGAAGTGGTCACAAATGAGATTTGAGAAATATTTATGAGAAAAAGAGTTAAAACTGAAAATTATTGTCTTTCTGCAATCTCTGTCAAAACTCGCTCAGAATTTGTTCTTCCTAAAGGATAGGTTATGATTCTCATGTATATCTCATTTTAGTATTTATTTTTATTTTTTTTACTGCTCAGAGGTTGCTCTTTCTTTCAGGATACTAAATGCTGATTATCTTTTGTGTCTCAATGGGATAATCAGCTATGTCTTAACATGTTTTCAGTTTGATTTAGGAGAAACATTAAACTTTTACCAATCTTGTAGAGGCAAATGGCTTATGACTCCGTCTTGATTATTAATGGATTATTAATACATATGATATGGTAGAAATGTGAGACTTCCAGAGTCTTTAGTGTAGGATAGATATCTGAGCACAATGTGTGATGTTGTTGAGATCTTTTCAAAAGCTTTGAATGGGACAAATGTGTGAAATCCAGTTTCTCTAGCTAAGAAGACAAATCTGAGCAAAGTATGTGATGATGATGAGATCAAAAACTTTAAAGGAGACAAATGTGCAAGTGTTAGAGATTTTGTCTCAGGTGACAAGTTTGAGAGGCAAGAGACCCAAGCAAAAATCTCCATTCGATCTTAAAGTAAACTCATTTATGTCTAGGATAAATATTTGAGATGTTAAAGAGATCTCACTTTTGATTTATTTTTCCGAAGGGGACCTGCATCTTACTGTCAATACACCATGCGTCACTTTCACCACAGCTAGCTTTCAGCTGATTATTACAATTATTAACTTTCAGAGATGTAAATGGACACCAGTCAAACATGTGAGGCATATAATAGCACACAACATTTAACAGACAAGGCTCCAGCATTTGTAATGTGCAGTCTTGGATGTAAGCCTAGGTCTAGCAAAACACCACAACAAAATTTACTGCCATTAAACAACAATCACAAGATGGAACAAAAAAAAAATCCTTAAGTAATGTAACAACATATCTAAGAACACATACAGAATTGTTACTCATGTGTCTGGCAGACAGCACAGTGTTCGTTTGGGGAGATCCCACCAGCACTGATCTGAGTGTTAGACTGATACTGTGGACTGATTCAAAGCCAAACCCACACATCTGATTTTAACAGACCACAGATCGCATCTGACAGCTCACATGATCGGAGAAGAAAACCACTCTGAAAGGGCGAAGACATGGGAAATCAGTGTTAAACTGATGTTTGTGATTTCCATTCACTTATCCTATAAACCACAATGTTTGATTTTTGTTGACATTCACTGAGTTTAAGAGGCTTGTCATGAGGCCTGTCTGAAATTATTCAATTTTGACTAAATCGGAGAGCTCTGCAGACAAATGAAAAACACTGAGATGTGTGTATTTTACTGAGATGGGTCCAGCAAGGGCTAGTTCTATTATATTATAAACAAGTAAATCTCTAATACCTTAAAACCTAAAGTATATATAAGGCATAGTTGCACCAAGAATAAAAAAAAATAAAAAAATATTGGGAATGGTGCCCTTAGAATGCATTGTTTTGATTGATGTTCACAGCGAAAATTCAATCTTGGTGTTCAGTAAATAGTTCATAAATTCAATTAAATTTATTTTATCATTCATGCTATTCTAAATGATTATTACTTTCTTTCTTCTGTGGAACACAAAAGAAAATATTTAGAAAAAACTTCTTTCTCATTATATTTTTGGAAAGACTTGTGGGTGAGTAAATGATGACAGAATGTTTTGGGGGGGGGGTTAATACGTATACAATTTGAACCACTGAATCATTTGCAAAACATTTAATCATCGAGTTGCTGACTCGAACACCTGCAATCAGAAAAGTTTGATTTGAGAATTCGCTGTGATTTCTGAGCCAATTAAACAAGGTATATTGGTTCATCTGAGACTGGTATTTGCTTTCAGTTCAAAATAGTGAGGAATAATATGTTTATATGAAAGGTAGCGGAGTAAAAAGTATGATACTATGCTTTAGAATGTAGTGAAGTAAAAGTTTCCCAAAATAAAAATACTCGGATAAAGTACAGATACTTGAAAAATGTATCTGTCTACAGTGACAAAGTAAAAATAACTTTGAAGTCTATAATAATGAGAGAACCGTTAGCATTTCCATTCATCTTGATGGCAGTTATCTTGATGCACATTGACCAATGCTTGACACGGCTCCAAATCAGAAGTTTAATGCTCAAAGAACATCCACAGATATCAGCTATCTTCAGCTGAAGGTTTTTGCTGTACAACACAAAGCAGCACCGCATTTGACAGCAATTACAGCTGAGGGTTTCTGTGAGCAAGTCTTTATCAATGGTCCATATCCTGACACTGCAATTCATCCATTCTGCTCAGCCAGATTGCTCAAACTGGATAAAGTTGGATAAGGACCAGTGACTGTGAACCGGAACAAGTCATTCCTCACATACTGGCCGAAGGCCAGGGCGTTGTGTTTTAAACACACATAAAAGCATCTCTTAATCATGTTTTTGTTACCAACATGCTGCACCCTAGAAATGATGCTATCTGTGCAATGCCATTCATCATGCCCCAAACATTCAATATTAGTTTAATTAAACTCTTTCTTTCCAGATTATTCCATTACATTGGGATTTATTATTCCATTATTCCATTACATGGGAGTTTATTCAACTTTATGCACTTTAATCCCAGTTTTTTTCAGTCTTGCATCTCAAATTATATATTGTGTTATTGGCAATTTAAAATGTAATAAAAATTTGTAATAAAATAGCAGACATCTTTGTCTTTGCTAAGGCTAATTTCATTGTTATCAAGTTTAATTATCCTATACATACACAATTAAACAATATACTTTAATTTATAATTATTTTAGAAAAACACAGTTTGACTGTAAATGGCACAATATATTACACAACAGTTAAAGGGATAGTTATCACTTGGCATTCCTCCATAATAAATATTAAAATGGTTTATTATTATTTCACTCTTTGTTTAACAGTATCATAATTTTATACTAATTTACTGATAATGCAATAACTACTAGCTTTATTAGTTTAAAATGACGTGATTTAGCATTGATATTTACCAGATATTAAAAATGTATGACAATATTGGTATTTTCTGGTAGTAGACAATTATTAAACAAGCATTAGGTTGTAGACAAGCATTATTTTATCCAATTTAACTATCACACCTAGTAAATACGGTTATCATTCCCAAATATCAGAATCAGAGAAGTCTTAAACACTAATTGAAAGTATTCAACAAAGCTGAACCAAGCAATCCTGACATTTTATTCATTATCTTAAGCAAGTATATTGTGTATATAAACGTGCATTGAGCTGGAAAACAAGTGACTTCAGTTTGGTTCAGCTATCGAAGCTGGTTAGACACTGGGCTGATGCCAGGATACTGTAAATTAGCCGTCAGCAGGGATCATATTAATTGTACTGCAGAAGAGCAGATGAACACAGAACAGATTCCAAGCTTTATTACATCCGTAAGCCTGATTTTGTGACTGCAAACCCCAGAAGTGTCCTTCACACATTTCTCTGTCTTGTTTCCATAATGCCTCTTTCCATCATCAGTGACAAGGTTACTCACTCTGTCCATGGACTCACGTGACCTTTAACCTCACTTCCCTACTCACTGGCGATTTTGTTTCCTGTTTATCGTGCTAGATCGACTCTGGGTTGATACCTTTCCTCTCTCCCTCTCCATTTTACAGTCTTCAAAAGGGCCTCCATCCAGACAAAATGGTTTAGCAAAGCAGAGGAATTGCTCGAAACAGCTCCAGCTTTGAGCATTAAGCATTACTTATTAATAGCTTCACTTCTTCCAGCTGCTCTCACCAAATACATGCAGATCTTTGATCATAGCCACTGAAATGAACCAGTTTTTTTTTAACAGCCCAATCCCTGTCTCATTCTGCATTGGAGGGTGGGAAATTGCATAACCTGATAACTGGCTTTGGGAGATAACAATATATTGTTAAGGTTTAATTTGCTGAATATCTAAAAGTGCAGTCTTATATTTTAATAGAATAGAACTTAAAAGCAGTGATTCAAAGAGATCTCAGTGTTCAGTGGGGATGGGAATTGAATTGAATAGATTTTTGTTCCTCAGCGACTTTATAATATGTATAAATATATATATATTATAAATACAAATATAACAATATATATAATATATAAATAATGGTTAATTGTAGATTTACAGTATATTATACATACATACAGTACTGTATATAATCTATAATTTTAGCTCATATATTATGCATAAATATGTAAAGAGCAAAACAATACTAGGGTTTATTTCGGACATGATGACAACAATAACTTGGTTCAGTAATCCAGATGTAAATCCAGTAATTGTATGACTAATGCAGAGGGACAATTCTTTAGACTGATGAATTCAAGAGCCACTTGTTTTTAAATGACTCAAGACAGCTGTGTTAGGATCAATTCCACCAATATTGCACCATCTAGTATTTTTTTTTTTTTACCTCAAGAACATGTTCTGTATAGTTAACATCCTCTCCAAGCAATGCTGCTGTCTGGAAACAGCTATAACCTCAAAGATACACATCACCACCATTTAAATGGTTTAAAACGTGGTATCCTCCCATGTTATCAAACATAAAGCTACTGATTTAAATATTTCATTTGCATGTGTTACTTCAGAAAAGCAATGCCAACACCAGTGTATTACTCATTATGTTGTGATATTGAAAATGTTATGTCATTGCACTGAGCATATTTGTATTTTTATGTTTTCTGGCCTCTTTAAGGACATTGTCTGCATTTTTTAAATTTCATTTTCAAACTATGATCTTATTCCAGAATACCCAAATAAGTATAAATATATCATAAAATAGTTAAAAAAAAAAATCAAATATGTAACATATATTATTATATTTTTAATATACTGTGCACAAAAGGAAATATTATTTAAATCAGATATGCATTAAAAAAAGCTGTGAAGTGTGAATAAAACTTTTCAATTTCAGATGGAGTGAATTGTATGTCTTCCCGTGGGACAGACAGACATATTCTGTATAGATACAGAACACAGCACCTGAGCAGTCAAGTCTCGTCATATTGGCTACTCCTGCGACTTTCCCCACCCAAAGCTCCCCAAAGAGAGCATGAAGAGTGGAAAAGGAGGCACTGCCTTTGGAAACATGCCCAATCACGCTGAGAGGACTGCGAGCATCCATCAGAGTGATAACACTGATGAACAGCAGCAGACAGACATGTCTAGAGGTCCCTGAGGAAGTATTACTGTATACTCCAGGGTGTAAGATATAGACAAGATATAGATATCACACCCGAAAGAAAACTATAAATATTTCAAGATGTGAAATGATATGTTGTAAAACAGACTGTGTGCTGCCTCTGAGGAACTCTTCTGATTTTGCCTCATATGCGGTTGATTTGACTTTCAGTCTGAAGTTTTCTGACTAAATCATGGCAAGACATAATCTTGTGCTTTAATAGCTATAACATAAAAGTACTGTGTTGTTTTACTTTTATATTTTACATTTTAGTTCAATTTAATTGATATTTAGCCTATTACATATTAATAACAATGTAACAACAACAAATATGCAGCATTTATGATTATTATTGTTTTCTTCAATTTATGAGTGTTGGTTTGCTGTATCAGGACCACAACTATCTGTATTATAAATTATAATATGAGCAAATTTCCCCCATTAAAAAGTATTATACTAAAATGAATGAACAATACTTAAAGACAAATGAATAGAACTTATACATAAACATTTGCACTGTCAGACCATTGAACAATGAACAAAGTGTGATGAAATCAGTAACATGCAATTTGAACAGGAATCAAATGTCACTTAATATCTTGTTTTCTGTAATCCTCACAAATGTGTACCATGGTAACCATAATTCCTTTCAAAAAATAAAGTTACCATAGTTTCTGTTACTACAATAAACTTGTGGTAACATGGTGTTAGCCAGGAAAAGACTGGCTAACTTTTAGAAAAACGTTTAGTGTTTAGAGCGTTAACAACTGTAATTGGTATATACAATAGTAAATGAGAAATGGGAACAGAAAAACAGATATATTTATGTAACGTAGACTTCTGTGCTCATTTATGGCTGTGACTAAATGATCTCAATGATAGCTGGCTGTGTCACCTCAGCACCTGATACCTCGCAAAGAGAAATTGTTTCTTCGCCTCACAAATGATATTGCGGAATGCTATTAACTTTAAAAAAGAGCAAAATGACCTTTCCAAATGCACTCATTACATACACGCTTTAGCAGCCCAAACTACAAAAAAGAGTGGAGTAAACAGAGTGGGTTAGCTCATAACAATTTCAGCTAATCTAAGAAAATAGTTGCATATTGCGATTAATTTGCAAGCCAACATTAATGGGTAACAAATTCAGTTTGGGTTAGGGAAAAAAATATATTTCTGCGTTTTTTTCCTGTTTTTAGTAGTTTTATTACTTGCATATGATGAAAATGTATGTGCTAAATTTAATGTTGTCAGTGGTGTCACACGTATCCATTGTTCGCAAGAGAATTATAGTCCTTTTAATAGGAATTTCAGGTGTGGGTGAAATATTTCTTAATGGATTCAAGTTGGTTGCACAGCTTCACCACATTGATACGTATTAAAGTGGCTACTTTGTGAGCTGTTCTTCATACATTGCTACACTATTTAAATACTACTCTGCAAAAATATAAAGGTGGTAAATGTAAATATAATTCCACCTAATTCACCTATTCCTATAATTCACTGATGTCAAAAATATGCATTGTATTGAAATCTACAGACACAAAGTGTATAGAAAGTACAAGACGGAAGATGTAAAATAGAAAGTATAATAAAATAAACACAAAAATGTGTATTTTTTACTAGTCTGAAATAAGACAATTATGGAAGCATAATAGACCAAAATCTCAAAATTGACCAGTGACCTGAAAAACCCCCAAATAATTTTGCCTGTAGTGTTTTGCATTAAATAATTAATTAATAGTATTTTTTTTCCTGAATATTTTGCTGGTATATATAAGAATACATCTAATAATCCAACTAATTAAATAGTTGGATAAATAAAATGGTATGTTGATTATGATAATAACTTTTTCATTTAGAATTGAATGGAAACAATCCAAAATAATATTTACAATTAATTAAATATGAATCTTATGTCAGTGCAAATACTGTTTTTTAAACTATTTAACACTTCAGTTAAAAACTAAAAATTCTATTATTACACACACACACACACACACACACACACACTTGTCCTTCCTATTGGTAGCTGTTTAAATGTGCTACTGTATAGCAAAATCTCTGGAGGTCAACACCTTTCTACCAGTGATGTTATATTCCATTATCATACCCCCCAGCTCCGGTTGCAATAAGTTAGAAACTATTTATAAGAATGGAAATGCATGCTGTTCCAGCGGGAATGAGATGAATCGATACCCAGGGAGCCAGATAGACATTCAGACGAATAGACAGACAGACTTTATTTCTCACAACCATGAAAGGCCAGATATCAGGTGGGCCCATTGTCTTCTGTTTGAGACAGTCCTGATGAGCTGTTGACAAGGAGAGAGACTCAGCTGAAGAAAATCATTCCCGCCGGAGCAACGGGAGCGAGAATCCTGCCGTGCATCTGTAATAGTCTTCATGACTCGAGGCCTCCACAGGAGAGAGCTGCCTGTGTTGTACTTTGCTAACTTTGCTGCTGACTTGCAAGTCTGGAAAGTAGAGTGAAATACAACAGATTGTGCTGTGCGTTCCAGTGGCACGGCAGATCATATGGAATTCTGCTTTCTGTTTCAGAGCGGCACTAAAAAGACTGAAGAAACAGACTCTGGCACAGACAGAGAAAGTCAGTTTTAAATATTCCATGTTCTGCTGCATTCAGGAGAGATAAAAACTCACCCAGCTTGCTCTGTAACCTTAAACAGAATGGTGCTCTTGGGAGGGACTCTATTACACAACCGAAAGTCCATTTCAGGACATTTAGATGATGTTTCTGTCCTAATGAGACCTTCTTAGCCACACCCTTTGTTTCTCAGTGCATCATGATATCACATTTGGAGTTATTAAGAACAGATTCTTATTCCCCTTTCAAAAAAAAAAGAGCGTAACACTACAATAAGAGGAAAGTCTCCAAGCCCCTGCTGAACAAACTAATGGAGATTTGTCAAGCTCTGATTCTTTCATTATGGGGTGGGTTGGTAGAGGCAGCTATGCTGTGTGATATGGCTCTATTGGTTTCATGTGACATTTGCTGTTAAGGTGCTGGGGGATTTGATTGTCAATGTCCACGTACATGCTTCAGTTAAATACAGCGCTCACTTTTCTCAGTGCGTAATACCATTATGTTTAGTTATTTAAAGTAATATAAACAATCAAGTCACTCTAGAAAAAAAAAAAAATTGTTTCATTAAATTTGCTTAGTGTTTTAAGAACAAAAGCAACCAGCTAGTTTGCACACATAGTCAGTACACACTGAATGATAATTCTCCCAAGGTTTTTTTCATCCATTTCTGTCACTGATGGAGTTTTGGTTCCTTGTCGTTGTCAGCTTTGGCTTGCTAAGTTGGAGAAACAATTTTTGGCAACAATGTTGACTTGACTGCACAGAAACTATTGGAAGAGAACTGAACTGAGCTGGATGAGAACATCACTGAATCCACATTGAACTGAATTTAACTAATAAACTGACTGATTTCTATTGTCCTCTTGTATCATCAGCTCGGCTAGGCTGTTACTACTTGTCCTTTTAATTCTGCACCAGTACAAATACAAATACGCGTTGTGTGTGTTATGTTTGCTTGGAATATAGATCGCAGCACGTTTCAGATAACCAAAAAAAAACATGACTTCTATTTGTGAAAATATCACAGTTAGGAGATTTATAATGAGTGGTTCCGTGCATTATTACAGCAAAGCGCGTTATTACAGTACTAAGCCGCTGCAATGGAGCAGCTCTAATGCTATTAAATTAAAGATGATGAACCATAGAGCAAAAAAATAACAAAAAAATAAAATACCGATACAAATTTGGGACCAAAATATTTTCAGACAGAGTCTAGGGAAAAAACTGCAGTTCAGGTTTGCATGAACGTGGATGACAGCATGCCCAGGAGACTACAGGCAGTCATTAACGCTAGGGGTTGCCCGACTAAATATTGATAGTTACTATAATACTAACAGCTGTCTGAATAATTTTTGGTTGAGTGCAATCTATTACATACCGTTCTATCAAAGTTATCTAACATTATCGAGCTGGATTTGTTCTGACACAGTTCAACTCTTGAGTTCTTGTCATATTTTATTACCATCTTCTAAACTACAGAGAATAAACTATCATAATTTGAGAAAGGATGAAGATGTCTAAATAAATTTTGGTTTGACTGTATCTATTTAATAAATGAAGTTAACCAGCTAACATTAGCTGTGTATAATATTCTGTGCCCAATATTTAAACAATTTACAAATGCAACAAAAATATTAGTGATGTGAAGTTCGTATCATTTTCCGACTCAGACTTTTGAGTCTCATTAAGCAAAATATGAACCAAACTTTTTTTCGAGTCATTTCGTTCATTTCATTCATTTTAGCAAAATGTAATTAAAATCTAGCACATCTAGTACTTATGCAAACGTTGATCACAGAACAAACAATACAAAACTAAAATGCTATAAGATACAGAAAAGATTAATTCATTTTTTAACCTGGGTCTTCAGTCTGTGATTAGCTCACATCAACTCTTGTCTGACAAGTCTTCGGGTTCAAGTCATTCCTGAAATTGATGAACTAATCAATTCTCTTTCCAGCTTAGACTGCAAAGGTTTAGCGTATGGGGCTGTCACGTGATTAAGGAATGAGTCAAAAACCCGATAGACCCGAACTATGAACTAATCAATTCTCTTTCCGGCTCAGACTGCATTGACTGACACAAGTGAATTACTACTAGCAGAGCAGAACCTATAGAATATTGCACATGTGCGACTGAACGAATCATCCCCAGAGACGACTCGTTCTTCCCAAGTCACATTAAAGATTTGTTCAAAATGAACAAATCGTTCAAGAACGACACATCACTAAAAAATATTGGTATCAGTACTTGATATCGGTAAATACCAAAAATAAAAGTATCGGTATCGTGCGAGTACTTGAAAAAGTGGTATCGGCGCATCCCTAATTAAAATATACATTTAGTTTACCATAAATGCTAGACAGTACATTTTTCTAAAATATGTGAAGTGTCCTTGCTTGTCACAGGGGCCTGTCACCCAAAAATTGGTCACCATTCAATTGCTGACAGTTGTGATTATCTCAAAGCAAAGACTGTCAAAGCGAAAAGTACTCTAACAAATCAATATCCAGCTAAATAGTTCTCCAAGAGAAAACCAAGCCATCAGACTATCAAAGGGCAGAAGTCAAACCAAAGACATTATCATAGAAATTTTATCTAAAATTTATATCTCAGAGAAAAATGTATGACCCATATATACAAGACCCCAAAAGGCTCGGTACTAAACCTGAATGTGTGAGTGGTTCTCGCTCGTGTAATGCTCACCATGACGATTCTACAGAGGTAATGACGCGGAAAGACAAAAATTACTTTCGCATTGGCAGTGACAGTTCCCTGTTGTCTATCTAGAGACATTCACAGAAAAGCAGAGGTCATGGGACAGGGTCAAAGGTCAGAAAATTAACCTTCTTAAGACATTTATCAGTCCTGCACACACAAACATGCACAAAAACCTGCTGACAACAATTCAGCAAAATTATAATGTGAAGACTGGGAACTAATGCAGACCTACTAAGGCCAGTTCCCTACAGTTATATTTCTGTATATGGCAAAGGGAGAATTTTTTTTTAAGAACCTGCTGTTAGCGTCTCCAGTGTAAGAAAATGCCTAGCTTGTATTAAACACAGTTAAGAGCTGCTTCATTGTGTGTTCTTTTCGATGAATGCGTTCTGGATTGAATTAGAAGTTAAAAACACTGCCAATTACACTACTAAAGCTGGCAATTAACACATACAGAGTGGTTAAAATTTACACAAAGCTCAACATGCATTTTTCCAAAGTTGAAGGTTAAGACTATATAAAGTTGGCATACAACACTTTTGGAAAGTCGACATGTCCTGCGGTCTGACATGCAATACTCAACAAAACATCTGAAATTATGCATGGATCATTTTATGACATTTAATGCCGCAAAGACTACATGGAATATCTGTACTTTTAAAAATGAATTTGTCACACCAAAGGACCGTTTAAAATGTATTATATATATATATATATATATATATATATATATATATATATATATATATATATATATATATATATATATATATATATATATATATACACACACACACACTTTTCCTTAATGTCCATGGACATGTTATGCATCATCTATCCATTTACAAAACATCAACAAGGATTCTACCCTAACAAATTAATAAACAGACTCATACAAAAGAGATACTAAACAGTTGTTTTATAATAGATGATATAATGATATTCACATAACTGCAGTCAAATAATGTTGGCGAAAGAAAATTGTGACAAAAAGGGGCAACCCTCCACAAAGCATCTCTAAAAACATTTTTACTGAAAGATCTGTTTGTCTTGACAGAGCGATTACATTATTCTCCAGGAGCATCATCATTCATGGGGTCTTTACAGTATCAGTTAACTTAACATATTTGTGGCTGGCAAAAACTCATGGGAGATTGTATTAGAACAATGAGCATGTGAGAACTGTTTGTGGTTTTATCTAGTGTCAATATGAGTTATGATACTTGGTTTGGTTTTGGATGTTTGAGACGTTGGCCAGAAGCAACTACATAAGATGCCGTTGTGCCCATGCTTCATAAAAGTGGAAACCACAGTTAAAGGTGGAGGAAGATGTTTGCAGTGAAAAAGAAAAGTTTCAAAAAGGCGGGCAACCCCGCAAAACACCACGGAAACAACAAGCACTAAGTGTGATCACAAGAGAACATTCTCTGATACAAAGACTGACAGAAAAAGTAACACTTCTTCTATTGTGCGAAACTTTAACAGCAATTTGTCAGCATTGATTCGCAAAACTTCACGCGGGTTGCTATGGTTGCTTTTGGAAATCTGTGTCAGGCGCTAGAGTTAATGGGAGTTTAAAAATGAATTATGGCAGGGAATTTGATGAAGGCACTATTGAAAACTGTGTTGTGGGAGTACCAAACATCAGGGAGTGATAAATTTCATGACACATTTTCACATGAGCGGGCTCGCTTTACCGTGCACTGATTATGTTCCGTTTAAAAGGAAATCGTTTTTAAAAAGCTCCCAGTGAAGGATGAATAGACTTGCTCTGTAATAGAAAAACACACGTCTCTTTCGCCAGGAATTTTTGAAGGTTGATCCAGTTGGATTGTAACAAATGTCACCAGTAAGTATCATTATGTTCTTTACAGCTGGAGAAGACAGCCACAGTCTTTCTTTGGACTTCCCTTTTGGACATATTTTATTCCCACTTCTTATGCTCCAATTAATTGGGTTAAAAATGAAGGGCATAATATCCATTGACACACACATGCATCGTTAAAATCAGTTTGTGCATTTGAGACAGTGTAACCATAGAGATGAAGCTATATTTTCCTCATGAAATTAGCACTTTGACACTTCACCAGCTAATATTTATAACACAAGGAGAATGGATTACTTTCTGAATTATAACAAAAAACTCCATCCAAGTTTCCACACCTTAAGGCTAGAAATACACTATACAACGTTTGCACGGATTTTTGTCCAGGTTTGCAGTCTGGAAAACTTAAATGCAAGTCAAATCCAAGTCCAATCCCGTCTGTACATTTTGGGCAGTCAGGGTTGACATATTTAAAAGAAAAATTAGTATAGTATGATGGGCACAAACTTAGATTTTTGAGTTTCAGACTTATTCGATGTACAGTAGGTTTCTTGGTGAATTTGGTGTGAAAGTGTAGTACAGAAGTGTAATGTGTGATCCTCAGTTGTTTAGTATTTTCTAATTTTTCTCTGTGACCATTTACAAAGTCACAAGTCTATTATTATAAGAGCTGATTATATTTATAGTTGCCAGCCTTAAGTCTTAATCAAATTCCTGACTTTCTGTATGCCCCCCCCCAATTGTCATGACACTGGCAAGTTTAAGGCTCCGAACCTTACTACACAAATGATAAGTTCTTAAGTTTTTTTTTTAGTTATCTAATTAGTTTTAAATTTGATTGGCCAACCTCATTTCAAGAGTACTGATATTTAGTATAACAACACTGGGATGTGTAAATGCTTGTGTCATTCTGCGTGTTTGTGTTTGCAGTATTCCAGACCAAAATATGTGAGTTGTGAGGAGTGGAAGCAGAGAGAGGTCTAATGTTTGTGTGGAGCACATAAAGCCAAGGCATCTGTATTTTTTCCACTCTTAAATCTTTCAGAGTGGGGTTTCTCACATTAGCAAGTGGGAAGATGAAACTGATGTAATTTAATTTCACTCATATGCTCCATTCCGTTTCGGTACAGGGCTTTCGGTACGGTGTACGTGTGTACCGAATGCAATATTTTGTGTGCGGAACATAGGTACATTTTCGTGTTTCCAAACGAACATATAAAGGGGCGGAAGTCTCAGCGTTCAGTGCAAATCCCGCCCTGCAGCTAATTCTAAGGCCTGTGACACATTGGCTGCATGGCGTGAGCGTGGCGTCTAAAAACTGAAACTGTTGATGCTGCACTTTACAGTTTGGAAAAGTTATATATATTTTTTTAAAATATGAGCAGGCCTACAAGGTGGGATTGGTAATGCTGCACTTTAATCATAGTTATTAATTTATATTTTTCATTTTATTTTATTATATGATATTGGTTTGATACTGAGAGTATTTTATTTAGTGGAGAACTTTGCAGCAGTATTTTATTTCTTATTTATTTATTTATATATATATATATTTTATTTAAAAAGTATTTTTAAAAAAAGTGTAAACAAATTGTTAAAAACAGTTGATAGTAATAAACAACCTTCAGTTTAATGTTTGCATTTCTTTTCCTTACTGTACAGAAAATTAACCGAACCGTGACTTTAAAACCGAGGTACGTACCGAACCGTGATTTTTGCGTACCGTTACACCCTTAATATTTATATATACATAAAAAAAATGTAGAAAAACAAAAAACAAAAAACACATATATACACGTGCATACATACATGAAAAGTGGGGACATCCCATAGGCTTAATAATTTTTATACTGTACAAACTGTATATTCTATGGACCTACACTAACCCTACACCTAACCCTAACCTCACAGGAAGCATTTTTACTTTCTCAAAAAAACTAATTCTGTATGATTTATGTTTTGAAAAATGGGGACATGGAAATTATGTCCTCATAAGTCACCCTCTACTTGTAATACCTTGTAATATATGAGTTGTGACCTGATATATCACAAAAACAAGAGCACACACACCCACACACACACACACACAACATAAAGTAAAAATTACACATGAATAAAACAAATCACACTCCTAATATCACATATTTCAGAATATTTGTACGGTGCTACCTTTATATTTGCCAAAATACTGGTGCATCCCAAAGAACATGGCTTTGAAAATAGCCAGAAAACACAAAGCACTGTATTTAACGGTCTTTGTCAGTTTTTGTGTTGAGCTTAGTCCCTTCCATAATGTTCTGGATGTTTATGGGCCCTGCAGGGGCTCTATCCAGCTGCAGGCAGCTCCAATCCACACAGATTGAAGAGGAGGGGTGGCACACAGGCGTGTTCTAATTACTGCTGCGATGAGACCAAGCAGAGAGCAGGGATTCATTCATTTACAGCGCCACATTTCTCTTGTTCTGCCCAATTTGCTTACACAGTTTCAATGAGACACTTGTGCTGGCATGATTCATCAATATGTTTTGAGGTGTCTACGTGCCAAGTTTGTTTTCATTGGCCCCCTCGCCTTCCCAGTGCAATGAATCAATCACTGCGTGAAGTCCTGATGTAGTTACGCAGTTGCAAACAACATAATAGACACTGCAGGTTTGACAAGAACAACCGGTGACTTGAAAAATGGCAACAGACATATATTGGTAATTATGGCGAAATATTATTGGCCCATGCCCAGACAGCTTTATGTGTTTACTAAAATTTACATATTACATGCATCTTCACTGAACACATCTGATTAATGTTGACTGATAATTGGCATCCTATTATGGTTTCATTTGCATAAACAATATAAAACAGGTCATATACTGAAATGCAAATGGAAATTAGTATGTCAAAACCTTGATACAACAATGAAAAATACTTTAAATATACAATGCAGAGTCAGCTAATCCTTACCACACAATAAACACTGATGCATGCATAAATAATGGAATAAACAATTATAATTTATTTTTGATGTTTTGATGCTGCCAATGTTGACAAGGGAATACTATTTCAGTATAAACAATAATTTTTACTTTGGAATGCTAATTATGATTGGCCAACAGTAGTGTTTTAAAGTCAAGTATATTTCTGCATTGACCACTAACTGCATAACTAAACTTTTTATTTTAACATTTACAGTGTCTCGTTCCCTACTCAGACGTTCCCTTTAAAGGGAACTTCGAATTTCGTCCTCTAGGGGTCGCTATGGGGAATAGTATACCCACGCCGCCATGCTGAGGTGAGTGCAGGCCAGAATCATGGCGAACAATAAGTACCAACTCTGCCATTTCCATGGGAGTTGCCCCGGGAACATTTAGACGGCTGTCTGTGACAGTACCCATTACAGCCAAAGGCCTAAGCTACATACTGACCTTAATTGTTAGGGCCTTGGCCCGGGGAAGAGCTGAAGGCTTGGAATCAGGAAAGATTCCTTTAAAGGGATACGGCTAAGAACCTAGCATTTTATACTTAGTCTTGCCTGTCACACAGGGGCTACCGCTTGCTTTTGCATAAGTTTGCTGAAGGAGCTGTCTCAACAGATCTCTAGTAGCAAAACCCTGTTTAGAGAGGTATCTGACGATACATAGATGGAGTGGTGCCCAAGATGAATGGGGCTTTTACCAACTCAAGAAAGGACACGAAGCAACCGTGCAAATCCCTCACCATGTAAGATTTTAGAAAGAATGCAGAATACTAGTGTGCAAACTTACCACAGTGTGGATTTCAGAAAGTGCGCAAAGACTTCACGTGCACACTTACCATAGCCTGGATTTTCAAATATTGTTCTAAGGAGGGGCTCTCATGGCACTCTGATAGAGCAGCTCATAGATGGAATGATGCATCCCAAAACAGTATGTTTGAGAGTCATCAACTCGATCTGTGGAAATAATGCTGGAGCACACTGGGGAAAAAACTGAGAACTCAGTCTCATATGAGAGGAGAACTCCAAATTAAAGAAGTGCACTCATAGGCGACCCTTCTTGGAAAGAGGAGCGCTGCTAAACTACCACGAGAATCGCCCAAATAGCCTCTCATGTTGAAGGAAGCAATGCTTGAAGTGTATAAACAAATACACACTGGCTGAATGAAGGCCAAGGAACCAAGGTCTAATCATCTCAAGAAAGGGAACGAGACAGGGCACAAAAACCCTTCCCGTACAAGATTTCAGAAAGTGCGCAGTCTTGCATGCACACTTACCACTTATGTGGATTTTAGATGTGGATTTTGCCACCTCCACTTCCCGCTGGAAGTTTTCTTTCTTTCCGATGTCTGCCAGGTTCATCCACAGATGTCTCTCCACTACCACCATGGCCACCATAGTCCCGCCCATGGCGGAGGCGGCCTGCTTGATAGCATGGAGAGAGACCTGTGGTGTGGCGCAGCTAGGCTACCTGATCAGGAATAAGGCCCTCGCCTCTATCCAGGTCTCTTAGCAGATAAGTCTGATATGCTTGAAGCACCACCATCGTGTGTAATAAAGCCACAGCCTGACCTGCTGCTGCGTATGCCTTGACATTTAAGCATGCTGTATTTCTTGAAGGGGCTTAGATTGCAAGGAGGGAGATTAAGAGAGGATGTCTCCCACGCAGAAAGAAAGCTCTTTCTACAGGGGGCACCCTCTCATAGCTGTTTTTGCGCATCCCCTCGATGTCCGCACAACTCCTGCTGTGCGTTCACACCAGATGCCACTTGCGCAAATAAATTGCACTATTCGTGCGTAGTTGAACGCTTGAACATTTTTACTTCATTCGCGTGTGAAATTAACTTCACAACAGATGCGAATTTGCCAAAGTTCAGATTTTTCAACTTGCACATTTCGCAGGAATCTTGCGCTTTGTGCATCAAAACGCCTGAACGCTCAATTCGCGCTCATTCACATGAACGTGCTGCAGGTTGTCTATTCGCGTCTTTGCATTGACTTAACATTGAAATCACTCGCGCCAGATGCTCTATTCATGTCTGGTGTGAACGCACCATTATGCCATTATGCCGAAACCGATGGATGCGAGAAGAAAACAGCATCTTTCATTTCTTTTCGATCTCTGTATGGAGATCAGGCAGAAATGGAAGGCTCACCTGAGCTGGAGGGCTATGGTCAGAAAGATAATGCTCATCGAGGTGGTCTGACAGTGTCACCTTGTTAGCGCACTTTCATGGCAAGTCCAACTTGATCCATAACCTCTCCAACAGCTCTACATACGCAGGGCAGGAGAATTGAGAAGGCTCAGCCTCAGCTTCTTCATCATCCTCAAATATCTCCTGCTTTTCCTGGGTAAAAACCCAGCAGAGCACTAACCTCAGTATAAAAAAGTGTTAAAGATATAACATCATCCTTCTGAGGCTCTATCTCATCTGCCACATCTGAATAGCACGAAAGGGAAAGTCCCTCTCTAAACCATTCAGACAGATCCACCTGTAATTCTCATGAGCTCATTCTCCTCCGTGCTGTGGCAGGTCCTGAACTGCGGGAACCAGATGGCTGCCTTTTTTCCTTTTTTTTTTTCTCGGAAAGAGAGTCGAAAGAGAGTGGAGCTTTTTCATTGAAAAAACGCTCACAATGCAGATTGCCTCCTCAAAGACATCATGTGCGTGCTCTTCACCCAAACAAATGATGCAAAGATAGTGTGTTACAATCTTTGTCATGTAATTGGGATCAGTAACAGATTCAGATAGTAGTTTTTACCCAGCTTTGGTAGTACAATACTGCAGTTTCTCCATTGTACCACTCTTTGAGCTCTGAGATGTGTTAGGGAAGGTGGGCTATCCCGTGAGTCACTTCCCACTCCTCAGCTATAATCCTCACTATGTTACAAGTTGTTTTATGGGTGTAAGGAAATTGGCAATATCACAGCTTCCATTCCCACTTTCTAATCTGTTGCGTAATAGGACTGAGCAGGCTCCCCTCTGTACTGGCTTGAGACTGTGAGATGTACGCTAAAGGGGTGGGATATTTTGCAGCTAGCATCCCACTTTCTCAGCTGTAATCATCACAATATTACAATGTTCTAAGAAGACAGGCAGTATCGTTTCTCTCATTCCCACATCTTCTGATACATTGTTTACTAATGCTTACATTGTGAGATGCCTGTGAAGAGAGTGGGCTATTCCGTGGCTTGCATCCCACCTCATCAGCTGTGATTCTCACAGTGCTATGAATCTATAGAAGATGGACAGTATCGCTTCTTGGGTACCCACTTTTTATGATACATTGTTCACTAATGCTTACACTGTGAGATGTCTGTGAAGAGAGTGGGCTTTTAGGCGGCTTGCATCCCACTTCCTCACATGTAGTCCTCAAAGCATTGTGTGTGTAAGAAGTATGTGATGCATGTGGTGGATTATGTGACTGTTGTTGGTGTGTCCCTAGGGATGTGGACTCCTCAAGTAATTTTTTTTTTGTGTTGGCTGCCGTTAAGGCATTTATCTTTTCAGCATGGTGGCGTGGGTATTCATTCCCCAAAATGTCCTTAAAGGGGACGCAGTGCAAGTTCCCATTCGATGAAAAAAACGTCTCGGGTTACTCATGTAACCATGGCCCCCTCAAAAGGGGAATGGGACACTGGGTCCCCTTGCCATGCTTTAGTAATTGTACTTTAGGAGACGCAGTTTCTCATTCCCCTTCTCAAAAAACCATGGGGCATTTTCTTGCTCACCATACATTGTTGTGATTGTGCACTGGCACTTACAAACAACAGAATTCAGACTGAAACACACACACACACACACACACACACACACACACACACACAGAGTGCTTGCTGAAAACACAGAAGCTAATGCTGTTTGTTTCAGATGCACTTTAAAGCTTCCTTGTTTCTACGTCATCCCCGCCTGTGACTTCTCACCATTCCACTGAACTGATTTCACACATACTTCAGGACACTGTCATGCAGAGGCATTCCCAAAGAGTTTCTGACGCAGCTCAATTTCCCTTAAGGGGAACTTTACAGAGACATTATTGATACGTTTTTTAATGTGACTCATAAACATACATTGTAAATGCATTCCTGTAAGTTACTTTTTTTTTTAAATTATGAATGAATATGTGGCAATCAACAATATTTCACAGATGTAAAAAATAATTAATTATATTCATAATTTTCATAATTCATAATCATAATTTATTCACCCTCATTCCAAACCTGAATGACTTTCATTCAATGTCGTTGCTTGACTTGTGAGAATCAAGCATGTCTGAGCTTCTGTTAACCATATTTTGTTGTTCTATATATGTGCAATGAATGATCAAAGTTTATATGCAAATTAAAGCCAAAATAAATGTGTTTGTCATGTAAAACAATCATGTCTCTTTAAATTCAATTTATAAGTTACTTAACATATATGTTACTTTATATATTACTTTATAATGTATTCTTGTACTATTTGAAATGAGATGTTGTTTGCATGGACTTTCAATGGATGTCAAAAAAGAGTGAGAGAAAATTACAAATATTATAATATAAAAGATTATATGTGTTTTGTAGAGTTTACAGAGTTTTAATTTATTAATGAACTTACCCTTGAACTGTACTGAAATCCAGAACTTCTTTTAACGGTAGGACTTGTGGGACATCAAACTTTACTCTGTACTGAAAATAGCAATATTTCCAAGAGATGATAACTAGAATGTTCCATTTGCTAATCGTTACTCTGTATTTTATGAAAATTATTAGACACAGACAAGAACCGTTGGACCTAAAAATATCATAATGGGAAATACTGAGGAAACAAAGAAACCTACATCTTGTATGTCCTTGAGGTAAGCTAAAACATATCAAAATTTAATTTAAGAGTGAACTATCCCTTTAAATAGTGCAAGTATCCTCTCAGTCAGCAGCATCACATGCATCTTGTCAGAGTTTCTGATAGGGCAAGCCACTTTAAACTATACATGTTAACTACTGTTTATTTTACAAATTATTTTAATTAAAGGCCCTTAATATAAAGCATGTCTCATGTTTAGTATAAATTGGATTATTTACTTTCCCAGAGCATGTTTAAATGGCAACAAGTTGATGCTAAAATCAGTTTGGGATGTAAAAAAGTTTTGTTTTGTGATTTTTTTTTATCAAGACAAATATTTTTATTTTTATTTATTTTTAACCCACCATTGAACAAGCAATAACAAACCTATTTCTCATTTCCACTTTACGTGGCTGACAGACTGTTTTTTTCTGTTTAATACCGCAGTTTTAGGCTAGAATAAGCTGTGAAGTGGACCATACTTTATGCCAACAGTCCAAAGTCTGGGTATGTCGGACTATTTGCTCCTACCCACCATCAACCACTAACAAATGCCTGGGGAACAAAAATACACCACCAATCATTACTTATAGCCAGATCATAGAGCTGACAGGCCTGCTGAGATTATGTCAGGGCAAGCTCTCACAAGCTGATGATATAACATTAGACCAAATATACGAGAGAGCAAGATAAAAAAGAGAGAGAGTCTAAGGCCAAGCAGGGTGGATGGGTTTTAGGGCCTGGGTTTTCCATGGCACTTTCAGCTCTAAATGTATCTTGTGAGGGTCTAAGCTCCTAGATAGCACTGGAGAAACTGATACTTGAAGCAAAGGGAGGGAGAGGGGAATACTGCTGATCACAATAAGGCCTATTTTCTCTAAAAATTTTCCTAGGTTCAATTAGGGAAAGCTTTCTTTTTATAGTAGAGTGCCT
Source organism: Carassius gibelio (assembly GCF_023724105.1). Lineage (NCBI taxonomy): Eukaryota > Metazoa > Chordata > Actinopteri > Cypriniformes > Cyprinidae > Carassius > Carassius gibelio. The sequence goes on from NC_068382.1 coordinate 4,845,389, forward strand.
ATGGCTGTGTGACATGTAATTACATCATAATGCAACCTGAGAGCTTGTCTGCAGTTTACGGTCTGCTATTTAATTACAGTGCGTATGATGTTACCATAATGTATAGTGTTTTACTGCACTGATAATGGTGATAATTTCAGTGTATTTTGATCCTACAAGGATGGAACCGACAAATCATTTATACAGTGGCTGCCAAATGTGGCTCAGATTCTTGATTAAGAATTAAACTCACCCCTGAGGTCCACACACATTTGGGACAGTCTTAAAGACACTGTGGTATAAATGTTCAAGTCAACATGAATTAAAGTAGACTTGAGTACCTTTCTTAATGCACATTCCAGGTCTTGTACATCTTAACATGTCATGACCAGTAGCTTCAGGAAACCTACACAATGGGGAGAACATACAAATTGCATAAAGAAAACCCATTAATTACATCAATGGTCTTTTTTTAATTTAAAGGAACTATTTGTGAAAACTTTTGGAATTTGAAGATCAAGGTAAATTGTACTTAATTTGTGTACCGGGAAACATACAAGTATCTTCTGTTGCTTACGAAGGGCAGAACTAAATGGAAAAAAAATATATTTCAACAAAATAAGACAAATTTGGCCATCTTCATTGTGTTCAAAAGTTTTCACCCCCAGCTCTTAATGCATCTTGTTTCCTTCTGGAGCATCAGTGAATGTTTGAATCTTTTTAAATAGTTGTGTTTGAGTCCCTCAAATGTCCTCAGTGTGATAAGGTGTATCTCAAAATCATAAAGTCACTGCTGGAAAGGGTTCAAATATGCAAAGATGCTGGAAACCTGAAGAATCTGCAGGACCTTAAAGATCTTTCTGAAGAACGCTGCTCAGTTTAACTGTTCAGAACAAACAAGGGACTCATGCACAACCATCACAAAACAGAAAGACAGCCGAGGATAATCAGGTAACAGAACACAGTACTAAGAACCAAGGATTCCCAAACTTTTGAGTAGGGTTATTTTAATAATTTCTGCTATTTTTTTTTGTCTGTTGGACTAAATGTTAATATTTTTTATGTACAATATCTTACTCAGGACAGTACTAAATAAAATATAACATGCATTTAGTATGATCTCTCTTATTTTTTGAAAATTACTCATATTTTCACAGATTCTGCAAGGGGTGCCCAAACTTTCGAGCCCCACTGTATATATATATATATATATATATATATATTACAATAAATGCTTCTGTTACTCTATTGCTCTAAGTTGTACTGTAATTCAAAGTTTACCATGCATCTTCTTGGAGATAAAGCTTCATATCTTTAAGTCTATACTGTACATAGTTCGTGATATTTCTTTGTGCAATGTGTGTATTTTTTAGATCCTGAATAAGCAACAGGTATTTCAGACTATTCAAAACTAAATTCTATCTCATTTTAGTAGCATTACAATTTCCATAGGAGTAAAATGGTATGTATATGTTGCTGAATTAATTATTAATTTAACCAGCATTTGAATCAATAACTGTTTTAAAATGCATGCTTTTTACAAAATCATTGTTGAAACATTTGCAGTTAGCCTACTGTGTGAATAAAAAAATATGACAACACAACATAACTACAAGGCCTCTACAAAGTGAATTAAGGTATTTGTGCATATGTTACAAAGTATAAATCTTTATTCAGATGTAAGAACGAGCACTGTCTTTGTAATATATGTTGAGGATCTCCTTACATTGTTCATCATGTTCATCTGATGTTTGCTACTGTAATGAATAGGAACATAACTTTTTTAATAAGCAGGGGAAATTCCCGACATTTAACAAATAACCATTTACATGTTTAGGATGTTTGTATTGTAGTAATGTACTGGGAGACTTCAGATATAAAAACAGTGACTCGTTAGCTGATGTTTACATTAAAGGGGTTCTATTATGCTCTTTTACAAAGTCTTGATTTTGTTTTGGGGGTGTACTAGAACATGCTCTCATGCTTAATGTTTCAGAAAATACAATAATTTTCACATAATGTACATTATTAAAATACCTTTCTCCCCACCCTGGCACAAACGGCTCAATTAGTTCTGGGTTTGTGTGTTGTGTTACAGTTGTGTTGTGATTGGTTAACTGTCCCATTGCGTTGTGATTGGCGAACAGCCAATGTGTGTGTCCACGGTGTGTTCCTGTGTGTGTGCACTTGGAACTGCTGTTTGTGTGCACTTGGATGGGTTAAATGCAGACCACCAATTCTGAGTAGGGGTACCATACTTGGCAAATTTCATGACTTTTAATTTCACTTTTCACTTTCATAACTGAAGTGTAAATTCTGCAGATTACATCATTGTCCAGTATTGTACCGTCAGAATTTATAAAAAAAATAATAATAATTCTTCGACATGGCGAAAACTTGATGCTACAGCAGCTTTTCTTCTTCTTCATGTTCACTGATGCACTAACTCTGCAGCAGCACTTCTTCATCATCTTGTCTTGTCTAATGCACTTACAGCGTTCTAACCACGACCATTTGAATTTCCGTAATTATTTTAATGATATTCTAATGGGCCACTTTTTGACATCACAATAAGGCAGTCGTGGCCTACTTGTTAGAGAGTAGGACTGACTTGAAACTCAAAGGTTGTGGGTTCAAGTCTCAGGTCTGGCAGGGATTGTAGGTGGGCGGAGTGAATCAACAGTGTTCTCTTACACCCTCAATGGCACAAATGCAGTAAGACCCCTGAGGAAGGCACTGAACCGCCAACTGCTTCCCAGGTGCTGCAGCAATATGGCTGCCCACTGCTCCAGGTGTCTAAATGCAAAAAGTAAAAAGACATAATAGGACCCCTTTAAAAACATTGGATTTCCTATTATGAATACTAGGGAATACCTATATGGTGGCACAGTGGCTTCCTTTTTTTAGTTATTTATTTTATTTTATTTTATTTTTATGTCAAGCAATCCAGATAAGTGAATTAAGATATATTTGCAGACTTTACATATGGATACTTGTAAAAACTGAAGAGTTAAAGCTATGGGATTATGCAAGACAGGCCACAAAACCAAATCAAGTACGCAATTTTGGGCAGGGCCACAGTCTATATGTTCCAAACAGCACTTTTCCTTACTGTATGATTAAGTAACTGACCCAGTGATATAGTCCAGATCTTCAGAGCTGCATCTGAATGTCAAAAAGTATTACTAAAACGACTACTTTCCCTTTACTTCTTCCCATTTCCATGCATTTTCTGCTCCACCCTATTATATAAGTTTTGAATGTTCTTGCCAGAGTCACTTTTTCCTGCAGGTCAAATAAAATATCTGTGGGAAACACCTATGATTAAAAATCCATATCGTCTTATGCACATACAACAGCTCTGTTGCAAAACATACAGAGCTGCCTACTAAGCATTTTAATACTCCATGGTTGTGCTCTCAATGCAAAGGGTGTTTCAAAATGTGGCCGGTAACATTATGTATGCCTCCTCCATGGTGAGGCAATTCCAGAATGCAATGCAATAATTTCAGTGAAAATAAATATTCATGATGACGGAGCAGAGATAAAATGTACATTATAAATAGATTTAATTTAATAATTAGAAATATACTCTGAAATATATTTCTAATGTACTCAATATTTGCATGCATTGAAATGCAGATTGTTAGATTTAATTAGATGACGTTATGTAAATAAATTGTGTTTGTAACTGATTAATGTGGAACTGATGCACATGATTGCTTTGAACACAATTTTTTCATTGTACTGTATGTGATTTCACACTTTTTATTACATATGACTTGTAAAAGACCAAATGACTTGTATTGCTGTTTATGTACAGTATTCTGAAGATGTCACTTAGATATATTTGGCTCATCATGCCACATAACAAGGAGGCCGTGCCACTGAAGCACAATTTCATTTCTAATTTATTATTATTAAATATATATATATATATTTTTAATTATACATATTGTTATGATATACTTGGATATAATGCAGCATCTACTTTCGAGCCACAGCCCTTAGTCAATTTAGATTTTTGGCCCTTCATAGTAAACGTGTCATCCCCTTTTTTTCTTTTTTGAGTACTATCAAGTAATTTTAATTTAATTAGTTTTTATATTTTCTGTTTTTACTTCAAGTTTAGTTAAAGCTTAAATAATAACAGATATATAATAAATAAATAAATCAGTAAATATATATATATATATATATATATATATATATATATATATAGTTTTTTTTATGTTTTTTGTTTTAATTTTAGTTAACAATAATTGCCTTGTTTGAGTAGGAAAATTACCCATTTTTTTTAGCATGCAAGTGTTCTCCTACCTGCATGGCCTTATTGTTCTCTCTCTCTCTTTCTCAACATTTATTCTTTATCTCTCACTAACTCTCTCTCTTTCCTTCTTGCCTTGATGTGCTCTGGGATTATTTTTGTCTGACAGGTAAAGATGATCTAATACCAACAAAGGAAGCAGGAAGATAAAATGATAGTGTATAAAAATAAGTGGAGTCAAGACGTAACGATTTCACTGTGTGTGTATTAAAGGTAAAATATTTCCAGAGTAACCCGCACAGAGCTGTCTGTGCCTCCATCCGCTCGCTCCATGCATCATAAAGGTTTAACTTCCCAGTCCCTACTCCCATTCCTGTCTTCCCTCCATCTCTCCATCTTTTCCCACACTCACAAGCTCTTTAGAGGCACTGGATGCAACATCATTGCTTCAGGCTGTAAAATCACCATGGCATTACCAGCTTTTACTGCACAATCTGAATACCCATCTTGCAAAAATATCTGTGCATTTCACATTGTTTGCATGTTTGTCAAACAGACAACACTGGATTGAAGGATGCAGTGTATGCACTCCTGTTTGGCAAAAATCATGTCATGCATTCCATTGTAAAGAAAATTTGCATACTGTACTGTATAAAGTATACATATAATAGATTGTGTAAAATAGTATGGAATTAAAAAAACAAATGTTGCTCTGGATCACTGCTACTGTAATGTCATTGTATAATCACTATTTTGTCACACACAAAAAAATGTATACGGTTAATTCATGTAAAGCAATATATATTATATACGTAGAAAACTGCCAAATTTTTTACTTCATCACTGGGCAATGATCTTCAAATGTCACCAGTGTCTTAAACTCAACTGAAACAATGTTTGGCAAGTTCATTGCATGTGCACAGTCTGGTTGTATACCATAAATTGTGTCATGGCAGTAACAAGTATTCAGTATAGTACAGTTCCAATATCAGTGTCATTATAGTGATTTAATAACTAATAATAATAATAATAATCTGGTCCATACACTATGCAAAAACAACTGAAATAAAACTTTGAAAACAGAGCAACTGAAATAATTACATTTCATTTGCCAGGAGATATTGAGTCACTATCATGTTCTTAATGCCAGAATGCTTTTTCCATCCCATGCTGACACTGGCCTTACTCAAGTGGTCTCAGCTCATCAGGGGACAAAGAAATAGCAAATGTGCCTCATTTTGGAGCGTCAAACAACGAAACACAAGCAGTGAAATATTATAGGCATAATCACAACACAGGTGTGTTTCCTGTTACCTGAGTCTTGTATTGAAGATTGTTTGTATTGGAGTTGTGTATCAACTCTCACAATACATAACAGCTGGTTAAGATTGAAATCATGGCCAAAACAGCCAGCACATACAAGAGTCACTTGCAACAAGGCAAAGTGTAATGGGTGAATATGATAGGACGGAACTCACACACACACTTTACAGCAGTAAACAGGACACCGCATGTGAGAAGAGTGTATTGTACTGTGACCTTGATTTAATTACATACAAGGTAAGACAGTTTGCATAAGTTATCTTCCCTAAAACTCTACAGAATAACATTTAGACTTGAGACAAATACAATAAATGAAACCTTCATAGTAGAAAATTGTACACAGAGCCTTTGCAACAATAAGCAATTTTCAGCAAATCCACCTGTTTTCATGTGAAGAAGTTCTTAAAATTATAATTTTTTTGTTGAGTTTGTCTTATCATTCAAAACATTATGGTGTTATGAGATATCTGAGCTGTTTCTGGTTCAGTAGCCTTGGTTCTGGATATATTTTTTAGTAAAGAGTTTTAAGCTACAAAGTAAATCATCTGGCTCAAAGATTAATCAGATTTTTTTTTTTTTTTTTTTTTTTGCTCCAAACTTTGCTGTGATTCTGGCTTCCATAGTAACAGCAGCTTCTGAATTATTGTCCTTAATTATCTTCTGAGTTATGGGATTATACAGTAGCTCTTCACCAAAAATTAACCAATTGCACTTGTCTTTGTCAAGATGTAACCAAATGTTTAGGAGGACCAGACGTAAATGTTTAAGAATAAATCAATAAAAAAATATATATATGGAATGGCCACCTCACAGAATGCTTACATTTTCTCATGAGATTGAATTGGAAAAACCTACTTTGATAAACCACTATTCTAAATATTGGAAGGCATGTGGCCCCATATCGTTATTATTTACCACTGTCTGTCACCATTTATTTCTTTATTTATTAAATACATAAAGAAAAGAAAGATCCTGTGTTAATTTAATTTTCCTTAAAAAACATGGTAAAAAAAATATTAAACAGTAACATAATATAGCACTATGTAAAACAGAATATACTATTCATTCATTTATATGACATGAAAATATATTTAAAAAAACATATTTAACATATTTAACCATTACACTACCATACTACATTTTTTGTGAGTGTTTAGCATTATGTTCGAGAGTGAGTGTTGAACCTTTTCTAATTGATATATAATGATTTCCAGATTTCTTTTAGCATTTAAAAATCTGAGGAAATAAAAAGTATTTAAATGGTAGGCCTACACAAGATAAATTTAGATTATTATTATTATATTATTTTTTCATAATTATCATGATCGTATTTAGTTTCTAATCATTTGCTGCAGGTAGTCAGAATGTCAGCAACAATGTGAAGTGTACTGTAGCCTATTTCAGCGTGCAGTGAAATAAAGAGCGACTGACTCTTCACTAACACAGTACTGCAACTGCTAGACTATAAGCATATTAAAGTATGAAATAATCTTGGCAAAACCTACCCTGTCTACTTACAGTAGACCGTATTTTTGAGCGGTATATGTGCACTAAAATGCTGCACAGTATATTCTTTAAGACGCTGCACTTATTATCCTTCAGCACTTTCGCACTTCGTGTAAAACAACTTACAAAGTCAATCCTGCAGTGTCATGCTGCACATTCAATCCCTAAATAAAACATGTCTAGCATGTGTTATCTTCAGCAGTTGTTTAGTGAAGGAGAGAGAGTAAATCAAGCTCATGAATAAATACCTGAACCTGTTGACTCCGCCCCCGCCTCAACTCCAGCCTGCCGCGCAGTTTCATCAGCACGATGCTGCAGTACAAGCTCCCCGTCCGCTCAGGAAAAGAGCAATAAGCGCGTCTGAGGTAGCGGCCATCGGAAAGTCATGTTTGCTGCGTCTCTCCGCGTGTGTGTGAAACCCAACACAAGTGAATGAGCCCGCCCCGTTTCCTCAAAGTCCCGTTAACTCTCTCATCTCCCTTTTTGACAGTCTCTCTCACTGCCTGTGCTTCTAACAACATAGCATAACTTTCAATAATTTGCCTATATAAATAGACATTACTATAAGATATATACATTAGAGCATAATATTAATGTCCATGAATTGTTGATTAATGTTTCAAGAATAGCATTTTTATATTTTAATGTGCATTAGCCTATGAATTATAGGCTAGGCTATAATTATTGCATAATTATATAATGTCTTACATTTACTGAGTTTTAAGTCCTGTTGCATCTTAAAAATGACATGCTGGTCTTATGATGACATTGCAATAATAATAAATTAATAAATAATGTACAGAAAGAGGAACTGTAGTTAAATCAGAGTTTCATGCTGTGGGTGCTGCATGTAGACAGAACTAGTGGTAATGTTCAGTGAAATTCTTAGGGGAAACTATTTTAGAACACTTTCAGGCAATTTTAAAATTATTTTGTAACCAAGCTTTCTAGCTTTCACACACACAAACCACAAAAGTAAGCTCTAGCCCTGAACAGTATACATTACTTCACAACTGAATTATATTTGATTTCCAGATTTCTTCATGTTAATCTGAGGAAACCCCATGTTAACTTTATGTAAGCAATATCATTTCAGTTGATATTATGGAAAATGCCACTTCTGAGCATCTTGTCTAGCCATAAACAGTGGCTCAACTTATGGAATGAGTTGGCATCTGTCTGTCTGGACCACCAATGGCAGATAGAAGCAGTGTTCAGAAAACTAGTTTGAATGCAGTCAGTTTTCTTTCGGCAGTTGCATTTGGAGAATCGTTTGGTGCAGGAATTACACAAACTCAAACCTGACTCCATTTACTTTTCATTTAGATGTTCCAGGATTTATTGTGTATGATTCATCTATGCACATTATAGCCTACATATTTTATAAAAAAAATTTGTCTGCAGCTCACAGAGTAGCATGGCTCTAGCAATGTCAAGGTCATGATTCAGTGGATGCATGAACTGATGAAAAAAATTATACCTTGAATGCAATGCAAGTCACTTTAGAAAAACTGTCTGCCAAATGTAAACTGTTCTCTACCTGTGCCTCTTAAAGTGCTCTGTTATGCCTTTTCGACTATTATCTTTCATGCAAGTGCATCATGTAGCTGTATGTGAACATAAACAATCTGGAAATTTTTTAAGCTGACAGTGCACGATATATATAACGTCATCAAAAGAGTCGGCTCTCAATCGCTGAAACGGGTCATCAGGAATTTCAACCTTATTCTGTTACGGCTCTATGTCACAAAGTAACAAATTTGAATAATGTCTACCCACGTTTTAGGTCACCAACTTGCCTGCCCACAAACACAGTAAAATTTCTATGTGGTTAACGTCATTTTGAGAAGACGCTGTGTCCTACGCTGTGAGAGTACATTTGTTTGATCACATCTAATAATTACCACAAACTTGTCAACACTTGACACTTACCATTAAGAAATGTCCTGCTCCAGTCATGCTTGTAAATCATTCTCTTGTCAGGAGAGTTTTAGAAAGATTCTTTGAACTGCTTCACAGTTGTTTAAGAATCTTTTAGAAATTAAGTAAAATTTTATCTATTTTCTGAGAAAACGAACATGTTTTTTTTTTTTACCTTGCATGCGTGTAAACCTGTTTTAGGAGAACAATATTAGCAACCGTAGCTCAATTGGTAGAGCACAAGGTTGGGGGTTCGATTCCCCGGGAACACATGATACGTAAAAATGTATAGCTTGAATGCACTGTAAGTCACTCTGGATAAAAGCGTCTACTAAATGCATACATTTAATTTCATTTTTTAATTTATAAATGACATTGGTTTTCAGCTGAAAAATTTTCAAACATTTTCAACCACTCCCCACCAACCACCAGGATCTATTCTTGGATGACAAACACATGATAATTCATTTTCTGATGGATAAAATCATGTCTCATCCTCCAATTTTTTTGTTTCACTTGGGGAAAAGGGTGGTTTAGAACAGTGTTCCTTGTTTCCATATTTTTCCCATTAAATATATGACATTATATATCAGTGGTGTGAAATAACCGGATAAAACTTCTAAATACAAAATACCAGGGTTGTTTTGCCAATATTTGGGGCTTAAAACATATATATATTAGAAACTCCTAATTCACTGCTTTTATTGTGAAAATACTGGTGTGAATGTGCTCGCAAAGAAACCAAAGCCCTTGAAGATGATGTCACTTTACATGGCCAAATTGTTCTGTTGCATATTTGGCTATAATGTGTAGTTTAGTCTGTTCACCTTGACTCATACACTGACTGTAATGGAATCCACAGACGTAAAGGAAGTCTGGGATGTTATGTTCCAGATCTAACACATTGTAAATGAGCCCCCTTTTCACACATTGTAAAGTGTCTTCCGCACAACATTCAAAATAAGCTCTTAAAGAGCCCCATGCCTGTTTTAAGAGACAATCATACTGCTGGGATTTAAACAGTGGAGATTAAGGTGACCAGATTTCTGAAATGAAAATTGGGTACATTTCCTAGTTCAGTGACCGTTCAGTGTAATTATTATTATTCATATCAGAGTTGTGATGGCGGAAGTTGAATGAAGATGAATGTTTAATACTGTGTACAAAAAAAAAATCCTGTCTTATACCTTTTTATAAAGTGCACACAAATAGTATTACTTTGTTTTAACATGTCTATAGTTAGTATGTGAATACCTTGAAACCAATAACGGTGTTTCTTTTGATAATTGACGATAATAGTGCTCTGCTCTAGTCCAAGTTCTTCATGGCTAAAGTAGCGGTCCTCAACTTGTAATAGCTATGGCTCACAGCGCCTTCTGTTGGTGAAAGTAATCATTGTTTTGAATGTTTTGTCAAATGGGGACATTTCCGGGGACAGCTCCAGTCAGGGACAGGACACCAAAAACCGGTACTGTCCCCAGAAAACGGGGATGTCTGGTCACCCTAGTGGAGATAGACAATCTAAAATACTGATGCTGCAAAGAATACACTCAGGCCCACGTGGAAATAAGGAAGAAAACAATCTGCAGGTTCCATTTTTGCATGGACACAAATAAAGAAAAAAATCATAAAACTTGGGAATCATCGCAGTTGTAATAGTAATTTTTTATTTCCCAGCTGAAATATGTTATTGCTTTATGTCATCCCAGATTCAGCTGTGATTCAAATTGTGAAAAATTGTCAGTGTATTGGGGTAAATAATGCAAATCAAGTAGTGAATCCTGGTTTCTCCAGTTGGTTACCTCTTATGATCAAATCAGGTGTTTCTAAACACCCTTGTTAATATCATGTTGGATGGTATCCACCTCATGTCTCTGCCAAGGCCTATTTTGGGAGTAACATTAGCAATCAACATCCACAGAACACCATTTCTGCTTCTCACGGCCAGAGATGTGACCCTCCCAAGAAAAACATTTTCGGTATCTTAGCTAACATGTTGGTGCCAAGTGGACAGATAAAGTATCAGTATCATGGGTAGTTTGAAATCAGAATTGTGTCCAAAAGAAACCCTGCCCATCTCACTATCCTCTTGCTAGAATGGACAAACTCTACAAACCCTGAAAAAGAAGTTAGTAGAACACTCTTAATCAGTCCATTCTGACAGATGCTAACCTGAAATGCATTGTTGTCAATCAGTGTTACAGCCCTTGTCTGTGATGGCAATAGAAACCAGAGAGATCAACAGAGTGCACTCTCTGATGTACAGTATACATTGCACACAAAAACGAGAGAAATGCAAGCTCCAAATTTATTGACTGGGTTAATATTACTATCATGTGTATGTTTTGAGTCATACAGGGTTGGACTGACATTGGGATAAACAAGCAAATTACATAATTTTCAAACATGGTGAATTGTCTAACTAAACAAATCAAACTCTGCCCTCAAATGGACTTAAGTCAACATCAAAAGCTCAAAGTGCTCTAAAATATCACTTCCCACTTCACCTTCAAATGAAATCTGTTATGTTCTGTAATTTATGTTCATGGACTGCAATAGAGAGATTTGTATGGATGGATGGGAAGGAGGAGAAGAGGAGTGAAGTAAAGTGAAAGAAGTTGAAAACAATGATTTCTCTCGTCTGATTTATTTCTTTTGATTACGAGTCCCAACATTACAAATTTTGGCGACGAGGATGTCTGCATCCGTACCTATGCCTGCATGTTTTCTTCCGACGGTAGGAGAGCCTGCTATACCGTTTTCTACATGGAAGAAAATTTTCCAAAACTATTTACTTGTCATCGGAGCGCGAGGTGATGCATGGCCTGATGATAGACTTCGTGCAGTTCTTTTACATTGTCTCGGTACGGAAGGCCAGAGACTTTTCTATACGTTGCCAAATGGAGGTACAACTTATGATGAGGCCATGGTGGCACTTGATGCTCATTTCACGCCAAGAGTGAATGTTGTCACTGCACGGCATAAATTCAGACAACGCGCGCAGCGCATTGATGAAACTGTAAGTCAATTTATAGCGGAGTTACGTCATCTGGCAGTGGATTGTCAGTTTGGAGGAATGCTACACTTCATTCAAATACTGGTTCATCTCCTGCCCAGGTTCAAGCCATCTCGAAGACAAAGGGCAGTTTCAAAAGAGGTAAACAAAATTATGACAAAATGCCAGTACAAACTGGGAAGCCACAGAATTCAAATAAAAGACGCTGTTTTCGCTGTGGATCAAACACTCACTTGGCCAACGCACACACTTGTCCAGCTGCGTCTGCCACCTGTCATCAGTGTGGAAAGAGAGGACATTTTGCAAAGGTATGTAAATCTGCTGCTGTCAGAGAAGTGGTGGTGCCTGAACTGACTGTACTGTGTGTAAATCAGTCTCAGGACAAAATTCGTTGCCAAGTACAGTTGGAAGCACCTCAAGGAAATAAAATACCACTGGAATTGATTGTGGATACAGGATCAAGTGTGTCCATCCTTCCAGAGACCCTGTTCATGAAACACTTTGCAAATTGTGTACTGAAGGAACCTCAAGTGAGGTTAGTCACATACTCACGTGAACAATTACCAACCTTAGGCTGTTTCACTGTTTCTGTGTCACATGACGGGGTTGCAACCACAGCAAATTTCTATGTGGTCAAAACGGGTTCACCACTTTTGGGCATGGACTTAATTAAAGCCCTAAAATGTCACATTGTGGGGGATAGGATTGTTACATTATCGAGCCCCGCTGCTTCACCAGTGCTAGAAATATGTAATGCAGCAGCCAGTTCACCAGGATGTGTCAAAGGATTTGTAATTGTAATTGTAATTGTAAAAACTTTTATTGTCCCCCATAGGGGCAATTTGTTCTGCAGCGTGATATCACCACATACAAGACAAACACATACACAACATTAATAGCACATTGGAAAGTTATAAAACTTATATTTCTACCTCTTCCTATTTAAATTAAGCACCTTAATCGCATATGGAACAAACGAAAATTTGAATCTGTTAGTCTTGGCAAAAGGGACCCTGTACAAAGATCCTGAAGGGAGGGTCTGAAATGAATCGTAGAGAGGGTGAGATGCATCAGATATAATGTGATGCACTTTCTTTATCACCTGAATATCAAACAAATCTGACAACTCAGGCAATTTCACACCCAATACCTTGCGGCAATTGTTTACAACCTTTAATAGAAGTTTTTTCTGTTTGACCTTTAAAGAGGCAAACCAACAAATCATTGAGAAAGTTAAAATCGATTCAATATATGCCTTATAAAAAGCAATCATCAGTGTCCTGTCAATATTAAATTTCGCCAATTTCCGTAAACAATAAAGTCTTTGTTGGCTCATCATGCACAATCTATTAGTATTCTCTGCAAAATTTAATTTGTTATCGATGATAGTACCTAGGTACTTATAACTATCAACCAATTCAATCATCTGATTATCAACAAAAGTACCTGGAACTGCTGCCTGATTTCGCCGCAGGTCAATACACATGTCCTTGGTTTTCTCAGCATTCATAAGTAGACCAGCCTCACGACAACAATTTGCAAAATAATTAACAATTGGCCCATGTTCGCTCTCCTCACCAACCAACAAACTCACAATAACTGTATCATCAGCAAACTTAAGAATATACCGATTCTCAAGCTGACTACGGCACTCATTTGTGTATAGGATGTAGAGGAGAGGAGAAAGTACACACCCTTGTGGGGAGCCAATAGATGTAATTATGGGATCTGACAGCGCTCCATTAACCCTTACCCTTTGAGACCTATTTGTAAGGAAATCCAGCAACCAAGCAGCCATTCTTGCATCCACACCAAAACTCGACCTAAGCTTGTGAACCAACAAATTTGGTCGAATCGTGTTAAACGCAGATGAAAAATCTACAAATAATAACCTTGCATGGTTACTACTACTCTCCAGATGTTTAGTTAACAGGTCCAATAAGGTCAGTGTTGCATCCTGCACACCTCTTCCAGCCCTATAGGCAAATTGCATCGGGTCGAGAAATGGAGTAGTTTTTTCCAATAGTACCTCCTTTACCAATTTCTTAAATACCTTCATTATAAGCAAGGTCAAGGAAACCGGTCTATAATCTGTCAAGCTTTTAGGACAGTTATTTTTTGCAACTGGAGTAATAATAGACTCTTTCCAAAGTTTTGGTACATACTGAACCTCAAAAGACCAATTAAAAATATAAGTAAAAATAGGACCCAATTCTTCAGCACATTGTTTCAGGACCCTACCATTTATTCCATCTGGACCAGGACTCACTTTATTTTTGCATTGTTTAAAAAGATTGACTACATTTTCTACACTAAAGGAAACAAGTGAACTTCCCTCTTGAGAGGAGTTATAAAACTCATGTTCTTTGTCACCATTCAACTCTTCAAATCGAGCGTAAAATTTATTAAAATCCTCTGCAAGGACACTATCTAACTCATAACCGGGTACTTTCACTTGTTTTCTACATCCACTATTTAAGCCCGTCATTAGTTTAAGACTATCCCATACAGTTTGTTCTTAATTTAATTTCAACTTTTTCCTTATATCGTATTTTTGACCTCCTAATTTCTTGTCTAATTAATTTCTGTACATTTTTAACTTCAAGCAAATCCCCTCGTTGAAAAGCAGTTCTTTTCTTAATCAACAAATTCTTAAGATTGGTGCTCACCCATGGCTTATTATTTGGATATATCTTCACAACTTTTTCGGGAATGACAGAGTCAACACAATAAGCTACCCAGGAACTAACCACATCATTAAGCTCATCAATATCAGCAGATGAATCAATAAAAACATTCCATATGGTACAGTCAAAACATCCTCTTAAACTCTCAATAGCATCATCAGTCCAAGATTTCACAATTTTTGTTTCAACTTTTCCCCTCTTCAGTTCCGTAGTATAACATGGGATTAGATGAATACAATTATGATCTGACGAACTCAGAGGAGGTAATAGAGAAGCTTTGTATGCTCCCTTAATAGAGCCATAGCATTGGTCCAATGTCTTTTTATACCTGGTTGGACACGTGACATACCCATACATGCTCTTAGTAGAATTTTCCAATTTACAATTATTAAAATCACCCATGATAAAGATCGGAGCATTCGGGGATAGTGACTGATATTTCATAATGCTCTTCTCAATATACTCTATAGCCAAGTTCACGTTCGCCTTTGGGTGAATGTACACCACAGACACAAATATTTGGGGAAACTCTCTAGGTAGATAATGAGGCCGGAGCCATACCGTGAGCATCTCAATGTCCTTTGTGCATAATTTCTCTCTCACAACAACAGTCTTGCACCAATGCTCATTCACATATAAACATACTCCACCGCCTCGCGACTTGCCAGTTATCCCGGAGTCTCGGTCAGTTCGAAATGGTCCATTAAAACCATTGATTTGCAGCTCTTTATCAGAGTCCATTTTCGTTAGCCAAGTCTCCGAGATTGCAAGCAGACAACTGTCTCTGAATTCGTGTTGAAAACGAACATGTGCGTGCAGTTCCTCAATCTTTTTCCGTAAAGACCGAACATTTGCTAATATAACAGATGGAAGCGGTATTCGAGACACCGGTCTATTTCTCAATCTTTCACGTACCCCACCTCTTCTCCCTCGCTTCCTCGGTCGCTGACTCGATCCGTAAAAATGTGCTTTAGAGGTGATTCCATCAGCGAATGCACTCAGATCTGGGAAGAAGAAGTCCACAGGTGGATTCACCGGCGAAAGATTCTCCCACGACAACAAAAGTTCTCTGTCGTAGTAAATCCTGTTCGAATGCAGGCCGTCCCAATTAACCAAAATAAAATAGACGCGAGCATAATAATCCATCTCCACTCCATAGTGCTATTCATCTAAACACATACTAATTCATAAAAACATAACATAACATAAAAAACGCCAGTACACTCAACGCTACCACGCTTGCTGGTCGCTGCACGAGCATGCGCCCTGATTGTGCACAAAGTACAGATTGATGAGTCGGTAAAACCAGTGCAGCACAAACTACGCAGACTACCACTGAGTGTACGGGAGGAGGTTTCCAAGGAAATTAATCGGTTACTGGGTGATGGAGTAATTGAAAAAATTGATGCTTCGCCATTGGTGTCACCGATTGTCGTAACTAGAAAAAAGTCGGGAGAAATTCGGGTTTGTGTGGATTTGAGAGAGCCTAATCGAGCGGTAATTACTGACTGCTTCCCACTGCCTCATATGGAGGATCTTTTCACAGAGCTCAGAGGCGCTACAGTGTTCTCCCAAATTGATTTGCAAAACGCATACCATCAACTTCCTCTCCATGAGGAGAGTCAAAATTTGACGGCATTCATCACACACGATGGGTTATTCAAATTCACAAAGGTTCCTTTTGGGTTGGCTTCGGCGCCCTCTGCCTTTCAGAAAATGATGAAAACTGTACTTGAGGGTTTACCAGGAGTACAGAACTACTTGGATGATCTCATCGTGTATGGCCAAAACAAAGCCACCCACGACGCCAATCTACGGGCAGTGATGACTCGACTCACAGACATTGGTCTAAAACTTAATATGAAGAAAAGCAAATTCGGCCAGAGCAGAATTCGGTATCTAGGCCATGACATCTCAAAAGAGGGACTACATCCTAACCCTGACTCAGTTGAAGCCATTGCAAATGCACCTGCACCAACCGACCTATCTTCATTACGGTCCTTGGTTTAGCAAGTTCACTGAACCACCAAGGTTTGACCACATTGCTGGCCACCAGAGGAATGAACAGGGCAGGAATGAGGATTGCGCGCTGGTCAGCCAGACTCCTGTGTTTCAACTACAATCTGGAATACAGACCAGGTAAAACAAATTGTGTTGCTGATTGTTTGTCACGTTTACCGTTACCTGATTCAGATGCTGGTCAGGAAGAGGAATTAGGCCTTGTAGCAGAGATTTCAAAGGACCTTTCAAAAGCCATTCCTATGAAGGATCTCATGGAAGCATGCAAATCTTGTCCAGAGTTGTCCAAGCTGCATTCCCAGATCACACAAGGCTGGCCTAAATCACAGAAACAAATGGATCCAACGATCATGGCGTACTTTCAGATCAGGCATGAGTTAGCTGTGGATGATAAGTACATCTTGAGAGGGCAGAGACTAGTGGTGCCAGTTGCATTGCGCTCTAAATTAATTCACTTAGCACACGAGGGGCACCAGGGAGTGGTATGAACTAAACAACGACTAAGAGACTTGTACTGGTGGCCTCGTATGGACTATGAAGTGCATTCGTCCATTGCTTCTTGTTCCGCCTGTCAGTCCTGTGAAAAAACCGCCCGGACCTGTCCAGCTCCATTGCAGCCAGTGGACCTGCCAGATGGTCCATTTCAGAAAGTCACAATAGATATTGTGGGACCTTTTGAGAGAGCCACACAGGATTGTCGGTTTGCTATTACGATGGTGGATTATTCTAGTAAGTGGCCGGAGGTTGCATTTACCTCAAATGTTACAACCAACACTGTTACAAAGTTTCTAGCATCTGTGTTTGCGAGAGAAGGTAACCCACTCACATTAGTCAGTGATAATGGTCCTCAATTTGTTTCTTCGGCATTCGCTGATTTCTTGACTGAAAGAGGAATAAAACACATTCGTAGCAGTGTTTACTGGCCCCAAGCGAATGGTGCTGTGGAGAGATGGAATCGTGTTTTAAAGAACTGCATCCAAGTAGTTGAAATGCAACAACTTCCATGGAAGCAAGCAGTCACAGATTTCCTCCTGAACTACAGGGCTACACCGCACGCGACCACAGGCATATCACCTTTTGAGCTGTTAAGAGGGAGGAAGATGCGTACAAAGCTGAACACTCTACCAACCACAGCAGCTCAGGGTGAGAAAGGAACAATGGGCATTCGTGACCGTGTACAGCGGGTTCAGCAAAAGATGAAATTGTACACTGATAAGAAACGTGGAGCAAAACCACCACCGTTCAAGTGTGGAGATCGGGTACGTGTAAGAAAACCTATGCATGTACCGAAGGCTGGAAGGAAATTCACTGTTCCAATGTTAGTGAATAAGAAATTGGGACCGAGCACTTATGTCTTGAGTGATGGGAAGAAATGGAATGCGGCTCACTTGTCTCTGGTTCCAGAAACCACTCAAATGACATTAGAGAATGCTCAGGTTAATCCAGGAACAGAGAATGTGGTGTATGAGCCAGTTAAGAGCACACGGGCTAGACAGCCTCCAGTATGGTTAAAGGACTATGC
The DNA here is from genome assembly GCF_023724105.1 of Carassius gibelio. Taxonomy (NCBI): domain Eukaryota; kingdom Metazoa; phylum Chordata; class Actinopteri; order Cypriniformes; family Cyprinidae; genus Carassius; species Carassius gibelio. The sequence goes on from NC_068382.1 coordinate 4,863,628, forward strand.
TACAGAGTAAAGGGCAATTGAAAGGAAAAGTAAATAAAAGAACACTAGAGTTGTAGTAGGGAAGTAACAGAAAATATATGGTGAATGTGTTCGTATGTTTATTCATATGTTGGTTAACTGATAGTTTAAGATACAGAAGTAAATTTATAGTTATAGACAGAGTTCATAAGTGGATGTAAACTGGGTTGAATAACTCCACTTGTTAAGAGTCTTTCCTAAAGAAAGAGGGGAATGTTATGTTCTGTAATTTATGTTCATGGACTGCAATACTGAACCAGTCCGCTAGGGGCGGATAGAGAGATTTGTATGGATGGATGGGAAGGAGGAGAAGAGGAGTGAAGTAAAGTGAAAGAAGTTGAAAACAATGATTTCTCTCGTCTGATTTATGTCTTTTGATTACGAGTCCCAACATTACAAAATCCCACTACACTGTTTGCATCCCCCTGCCCCTATGTACAATGTATTTATCGTCCTTCTTGTTGCTACCACCCTAGCTTATCTACAGAAAATTACACTAGCCACAAGTGTCACATGCAGGCAAGGATGAGGCGAGACGATGATCAGCTGCAGCTAGTTTAATAATAATAATAAAAAAATAAAAAATAAAACACAGGCATACACAGAAAACAAGGCAGGGGACAAAAGAAAAAGGCAACAGCTTACAAGTAGCCCAACGACCGAAAAGCACTAGAGAAACACTAGGGCTATATATACACAAAGTTGAACTAATAAACTAATGTGTAATTTGGTAGTTAACAAGCAGATGGTTGTGGTCCAATGATTGCCCATGACAAAAAAACAGAGCAGCAGGGGAACATGAGGAGAACAAGGTAACAATAAAAAGGCACAGAAATACAAACTAAAGCTGTGTTCAAAATCGCTCACTCGTTCACTCATTCACTAATCCATATATAGTGTATGGCAGTTGCAGCGTTTTGAGCTCAGATAAGATAACGGTCATAGAAGACCCTCAGACTACCGTTAATTTTACATCAGACTCAATCATAATCTTTGTAAGTTAACAATGATGCCACCTCAGTAAATTAGTAAAATATTAAACTGAGTTATTGCCTACATAAAATATTTTAATATAATGTATAAAATAACATCTATATAGTTCACTCCATGAACAAAGGGAATTTATGACATAACCCCCCGCCTAAGGAACAGCTTCCAGACGCCGCTGCTTCGGGAGGATCAGAAAATTTGTGTGCAGCCCAGACACAAAAATGGTGACAGCTATCACAGGAAGTGCCATGAACATAGGATCAGCCTCTGGGGCAGGTAGTGCTGAGGCTGCTGGGCATCAGAGGGCTGAAGCGGCTCACTTGAGAGTGCTGAGGTCACCGGGCTTGAGAGCACAGAGGACACTGGGATGCCAAGCGTTTGCATTGACATCAGCCAAACTCGAAGCCAGTCTCAAATGCATAGGGATTGCAAAATGCAAGACAGCCAGAAACACTGATGTGGTATCCATGACAGTTGGTGACTCTGGAGTGATGGCCATGTTGTGACAGCCATGTTGCAGAGAGACTCTGGGGTGGGTAATTTTAGGAAAGTCTATATAGTCAGTTTACCAACGAGAGTCAGTAGTTGCTACACTCCAAACTCATAGTGCGGTGGGGGTTCTTCCTTGTCCCAACAGATTGATTCCCTTGATTTATCGGTTTTGTCCCATTCATTCTATATCTTGACGATGTTGTTGGGTTTTCCTCAACATTTGGAAGAAGCAAGGACTCAAGGCAAAGTTGGAGGAATGTGCTTTCTTCAGGCCAGAAGTAAAGTACTTGGGGCATGTTATATCGGTGCAGGGGTAGAAACTGTTCCAGGTACAATTGAGGCTGTTTCACAATGGTGTTGCCCTGAGACTGTGTCTAAGTTAACAAGATTCCTTGGTTTTGCAATTTATTATAGATGCTTTGTATAGGGGTGTGCCAAAATGGCAGCCCCTCTGCATAGGTTGGTTGGGGAAGTGATGGGAGGTAAGTCAGGCAAATGGAGAGGGCAAAGTTTGACCCATATATGGACCAAGCAGTGTCAGACAGCATTTAAGGTTAACATTTGCCCAGTACTGGCTTATGCAGATTTTTACAAAACCATCATCCTTGAAGTAGATGCTAGCCATGGGGGTCTGGGGGCAGTCCTCTTCCAAGAATTTGAAGGGAAGGTTCGACCTTTTGCGTATGGCAGGCGTAGCCTAAGGCCCTCGGAGCATAATATGACTAATTACAGTTTGATGAAACTCTTGCGCTAAAGTGGGCTATGGTTGAAAAATTCAAGGAGTATCTTCTGGGGCAAGTGTAGTGTCTTCACAGATAATAGTCCTCTGAGTCATTCAGCCACAGCAAAGCTCAGAGCCACAGAACAACATTGGGCTGCAGAGTTGGCTGCATTTGATTTTGAGTTAAGATATAGGTCAGAAAGGAGTAACATTAATGCAGATGCTCTCTCTCACCATAACCCAGTTTTTCAGTGCAAAGTTAAGGAGTTAGCTGCTGGTGTCACAGTTCCTGGGTGACTTCAGCAGGCCATTGGCACTGGATGTGTGGTTCCAGCTGATGTAAGGGCGGTGAGTGCATTTCCGGGTTAATCTGCCTCTGATCTGCATTCTATTCAGAAGGCTGATCCCGTTATTGGACTGGTAAGAAAGTTCTGGGAACAGGACCAACGCCCAGGTTTGGAGGATTGGCAGCAGTTGAATAAACCAGTTGTCAATCTCCTCCAGCAATAGAACAGATTAGAAGCAAGGGAATGAGTTTTCCATAAGAGGATATTCCATCCTGATGGAGGTGAAGAGTGTTATCAATTAGTGCTACCTGATGCTTTGAGGAAAGAGATTTTGATGCAGCTGCACCAAATAAATAGGGCCTCAGGAGGTTGAGCGCACCAGCGAGTTGATTCAGAAGCAGTGCTATTGGCAAAATATGCTGGCCAATATTACCCATTGGTATCAGGAATGTGAACACTGCCAGCTTGCCAAAGATAATCGGCCAGTAGAACATGCTTTTATGTGCCATTAACTAGCCTCAAGGCCTAATGAGGTCCTTACCATTGACTTCACGGTACTTGAACCTTCATATTCTGGACAGGAAAACATATTATTAATAACTGATGTGTTTAGTAAATTTTCTATGCCAAGCCAACATACGAGCAAAGAGCTGAGACCTTTGCCCAAGTTTTTTTTTGAGGAGTGGTTTTATAAATTTGTGGTCCTGGGCCATCATCTTTCAGACCAGGGCTGTAACTTTGAATCCACTCTTATTCTGCAGCTTTGTGAGCTTTATCAGGTAAGGAAATCTTAAACCACCCCCTACCATCCGGTCGGTAATGGGCAATGTGTTCGATTTAATCACACTTTGCATAACTTGTTGTGATCATTGTCAGGTTCTAGGAAGAGGGGCTGGGTGTCTTGTTTGTCACAGGTGATATTTTGTTATAACACCACTCCTCATCAAGTGACTGGAGAGATCCTATATTAACTAATGTTTGGTCAAGAACCCAAGTTGCAGATAGACTTTTTGTTTGTTAGGGTGCCTGAACTGGCTACAGGAAGCATACACAGCTGTGTCATGGAACATTGTAGGCGATTGCAGGTTACCTTTGAGGGGGCACATGAAAGGCTGAAGCCTACAGCAGCCCGTCGGAAGAGGAAGCATGACTGATATGCTCGAGATCTAACTTTGTCTGAAGATCAGTTAGTCAACTTAAGAGATCATGAACTGCGGTAGAGAGAACCAGGGGGAAAATTGCGATATCTCTTGAGTCGCCAAGAGGTCCAAAAACTCTCCATATCTGCTTCACCACCTCAGGGTGAATCCCCCCCAGGCCTCGGCCCCTGTCTCGACAGGATGTCTGCTCCCACAGTCAATCTCCCAGGAATATACACTGCTCCAAATGAGAGGAGTTTGTCCTGGGACCACAGAAGGATCTGGTGTGCCAGCTTGTACAGGGGGCGGAAACACAGATCTCCCTGGTGACTGATATAAGAGACCACCGATGTGTTGTCAGGGCGCAACAACACATGGTGAACTCTCAGGTCTGGTAGGAAATATTTCAATGCTCGATACACAGCTAGCATTTCTAGAAAATTGGTATGCCATGTCAGATGGCGACCGCTCCACAGACTGTGGGCAGGGTGGCCACTCATGCCCTCACCCACCCCAACTGGTGAGGGACGTGTCTGTCACTAGCGTTACATGGCGACAAAGAGCTCCCAGCAACGGGCCCTGGTTCAAGAACCAAGGTTTCTTCCACATGTCTAAGGCACGAAGGCATCGCCGTGTGACCTTGATAGTTCGAAGTGGGTTCCCCCTCGGGGAAAATTCCTTGGTCTTAGCCTCCACTGTAGGGGTCTCATATACAGCAGGCCAAAAGGTATCACGTTGGACGCAGCTGCCATCAGACCTAGTAGTCTCTGAAACTGGTTGACAGTGAGTGACTGGCCTTCTTTGACTCTCTTGACTAATGTGATGATCGACTCGATCTGAGCAGGAGACAGACGTGCCTAGATCGTGGTCAAATCCCACATGACCCTAGATAGGTGGTTCTCTGAACTGGAGAAAGTACACTGGACGCCCAGATACATTTGGCAGTAGTTTCCTCACTGCTAAATATTCTACTAAGGGAATCAGTCTCTCAAGACTGACCTCTGGTGTAAGACGTCAGTCTCGAGAGCATCACAGCTCCGCTACACTCACGGGTGGAAATAACTGATAGCAGCCCTCGCTGGAAGCTGCTGCACCCTGAAACTATGGTAGGGATGGCAGACCGATCTCCCGAGGGCACTGAGGTGAGACGGGCACCGTATAATGAGTTGGATCCTGCTCTACCTGAGTAGGGGACTCCCTCTTCAGTCATGCACGTGTCAGGACATCTTGGCCGAGGACTTCCCCGCATGGTGTACGGCCCCCAGAGCCAGCTTAGGCTGGGAAGTCCCTGGCCCAGAGCGTCCCTTCAGCCTCCAGTCCTGATACGGGGAGCACAGGCGGTAACGCTCTGTTAGTACGTGGAGGGGGCTGCTCCCGCCCAGCAGTCCCTCCAGTACATCTAACTTCTCAAAGTTAGATAAATGTCATTATATTCCTCAGAATTTAATGTAGTCTAACAATCAGACAAGTAAACACGGTCTGGCTTGTGATACACTTCACATCAAAGTGATATATCTAACTCCTCACAGTCAGATAAATGCTGAAATTAATTCCACAGGAATTAAATGCAGCTAAACAACCAGACAAGTATACACGGTCTGGCGTGGAATGATATATCAAACTTATCATAGTCAGATAAATGGCTCACTTAATTCGTCATTATTAAATGGAGCTTAAACAACCAGACAAGCGGTCGGGTGTGGAAAGATTCACATCAAAACTGAAAATGATGTAATACACGCGTTGCCTCGGCAGCACGCGAGTAGCTTAGTCACACAAACAATTATCAATCTCCTCGAAGATTAAATAGCTGCCACAGTGAGTTAACAGTCAAGGAGGTGGAAGAACCGCAGCACGGGCTTCCGAGCCTCGAGAGTGTGCTCTAGACCTAGGCAACACGGGTGGAGATAGGAAGAACCATCTCCAACCCATCCGCCAGAAATGCGCACAAGCACACTCCTCATTAATGCTGCCCGTATATTGTTTAGGCATAATATTGTTTGTTGTATATTGGTGGTAATGTAACTTTGTGTTTGTGCAACCTCAAGCTCATTGACGCCCTCCTTGTCAATCTCATTGGAGAAAGAAAGGCAGAGCGTTGAGCGTGATCCTCGGGGGAAGAACTGCAGTTTGGGCTTCCCGAACCCAGTGATCTGGCAGATGTGATGGTTGAGATAGGAGATAGGGATGCGCCTGTCTCCATTCCCTCCAACAGATCTATCTGCGAACCCAATGAATGCAGGCACCACTCCGCCTCGGCGAAAGCGGGACTGGTATCATGAGGAAACGCTGGCAAAGGCTCACTTCTTGAAGAGAGCCCTCCGGGATCAAATCATCAACATGTGATATCATACACAGCGCGCTTTGATCCCAGGCAGACCACGTGTGGGTCCCTGCCTCTGATGTTTAACTTTGAGAGCAGGGAGAAACACACAATCTGAAATGCTGTCTGGATTCACCCTTCAGATTCCTAGTCTTAGCTTTGCTCTTTGACAAACTATAGCTACTTAAAGGAGCTAATAGTGACAAATGTCAATAAATAAGACTGACAAGACAGAATGACATGCACACACAGAGCGCTTGCTGAAAGACAAGAAGCTGAAGCCAGCTGCGTGGCATGTACTTTTATAGCTTCCTGGTCATTACGTCACCCCGCCCATGACATCACGCCCTTACATTGGACAGATTGCACACGATATTCAGAGTTGGTCTCGCCAAAGGCATTCCCCAAAGCGTTCAACGTATTTTTTCCCCCTTTATTTTTTTTTATACTTATATATTTGTATTTGGTTGGAATTGTGGTTTTGTTTCAAGCAATTATTATTTTGTGATTCATGGGTTGCAAAATTTGGGTTTTTGTTTGTTTTTGTTTCTGTGATTGGCTGATTGAGCTCGTAAACCAACACAGCTCAACAAAGTGACTGTTTATATGATGTGTATCTTTTTTGTCTTGGTATGGCCTGAGCACCAGGGGCAGAGGACTGACTTTATTTTAGATGGTGATATCTTCCTCACAGTGTGCAGTGACCACCTCACCATTTGTTGTGATTTGTCTTTATATTTGTCAGTGTGTATGTGTATATACAGTGAAATGCAGCGATTCACCTGCGGGTGGTGTGTTCTGATTATCCGCCTCTACTGGTAAGCTCTAGTCCCAGGCCCTCGACTTGCCTTAGCCCCGTTGGGCTGGAAGTTTTTCAGTATTTATTTTAACATTTTTTTATTCAAAATTTGTCAATAAAGAGTTATTTTTATATTGTTACTCTTGTCTCTGCCTCTAATTGGTGATACAAATCTGTGTATGCCTCTATAGGTTTATTGTAATTCTTTGTGTGAAATTCCCATAGTTCTAAAATGTGCCTGACCTAAATATTTATCAAAATATGGATGCTGCACCACAGAATGACATAGTGAATGAGTCCCCTGTTCACTCATGCACTCCATTTCCAGATCAATCCTAGCAAAATCATGAAACAAATTGCAAAAAAAATGTGTTCCAAGTCTAATTGGAATCTAGCATTGTGTGTTAATTTCACTCAATATGTATAAGCCATGCCATGCTGACATAACAACCCGCTCATCCAGCACAAATCTTGTTCGGGTGCCACGGTGTAACCAAGGTTACTATTACTCATATCGAACCTATGAAACAAAAAGAAAAGAACGATTTTCATATAAATATTTAATTACTTTATTTTAATGATTAAGAAATTAAATATTGCTCAATAAATAACAATAAATGTAACAGACTAGAAAAATAAATAAATTGAACCATTCGGATTAGCTCCGCCCTGAGTGGGTTGCGTCATCATTCTAGCGCGGGTTAGGGAAGTGAGTCTCGTCACGGGGAAAAAAAGTGAAATGGCTGCTGAAGCAGTGATGCAGATTCATTTGCAGTTGTGAAGTTAAAGATTAAACGAGAAGTTGAGCTGATTCATCCGACAAAAACGGCGTTCGAAAAGATTTTCTTGATTCATCTGAGATTATTTTTAATCATTAGCACTTTATTCTTGGTAAGTGAGTTCATAAACTACCTTAATTAGTCATAGTTGTGTATTGTTCAGTCTTTTGTGGTCTTAAATGGTACTGATCTGTATAATTCTTGTGAAATATACTTAGAAAATGTGATTTAAGTGGTAAATTAAGAGTTTATTTGCTGCTAAAAATGTTTTATGCACATTTGTTGACGTCATGAGTGTAATGTGTGTAACACAGCTCACGTGGAGTTTTGCTAGCCATGTGGAACGAGCTATAAAAGCTAATTGAGTGCACGTCATTTTAAGACGTCAATTTCTTCATTTTTAGCCCATAGTTGTTTCTATTAGGGTTGAAAAGGGTGATAAGCACTAGTAAATGTGTGTATATATATTAATTTTGAAGAATTTGTTGTGATAATTGCCATTTGAAGTGTTAATGCTGTTTAAAGAGAATTAATTGTAATTATTTTTTTTTTCTGCCTTGTCTTTGCAAGGTTGGGTTTTATTTTTTTTTTCCCTTCTCTCTATTTTCTGTGTTTCCGGTCCTTGATATCTCTCTTTGAAAGTGAACGAGGAGTTCTGAGTTTGAACTGTTTCTGCCATCAACGAGGAGTGCTCAACATTGGTGGAAACTGGCGGGCCAACCTGGTTTTCCTGAACTTGGACAATTTCATGTTTCATCAAAGTGGTAGGACCACACGTATCATTTTTTTTTTCCTTCCCTGGACGTTATTGCAACTGTGAATGAAGGTTTTTTTTTTACCCCTTCCTCTCATTCGTTTCATCTCGGAGTTGCATATCTGAAATTCTTTACCTGAACATCAAAAACAGGACGGACACTGAACTGAGCTAAAGTCCTATTTAATTGTTTGAGTCATTTCTGATTTGGTGTGTCATTCATTGGACGGTTTATCTGAAATTATCTCTATTGCTGTTTTATTTTTTTATTTTTTTCCCATCTTTTATTGAAATTTTCCTTAAAAAAGAGTGAATACAAAGGGTATTGAGTTGAACAATTTAACATTTTGGTATTGAACATACACTTTGTTTATCATTTATGTGAAAATAAGAAGCAGGGTTGTTTAAAAGTGGATAGCTATCCAGCTAAGGAATTAGAGCAGATAAATTGAGTGAACTAGAATTAATCAACTAAATATCTAATTATAGAAATAACACACAAGGAGTCATATTTGAGTAAAAATATCTTTAATTCCAAGGAATTTATTTCAAGAGGTTTTTTTTTAATTTGTTATCGAAGCTGTCATTTTGTTTGTTTTTGTTTGTTTTCTCCTTTGTTGTTGGTTTTCTCCAACGTTACACAAATTAATACAAGTATATAAAAAATACTTACCTTTTGAGTATAAAAGAAAAACTACTTACCTTTCAACTACAAACCTGTCTTTTGTGATTATTTCCCTTGTCTTGCTGCAACACTGGCTCAAGAGCGAGCATAGACTTCTGATCTGGTCCGAGACATAGTGAACATGTAGGCTGTAGGACGAGTGTTACATAAAAGTTGGCGAGCCAGCCAGGAGCCGGTTCTTGCAGCAAGGGTAACTGTTAAAGAAACAGAGAAGGGAAATTAGTAAAACAAGAGAAACGAGTTATTGAATTTTTCAATCGTTAGGATGGATATTGTGAAGCGAGAAAACGTTAACGTAGCAAATGCTCTCATAGTCGAAGGCCTTACGTTAACTGAAGTAGACAATGAGCTGGAAAAGTACCTGGAGATATATGGTTCAATTAGCCGCACTATTATCATTGACAACCAAGGTTCAGAGTTTCACAGAAATGCCATCATAGAATATAACCATAGCTCAGCAATTAAAAATTTGTGTCCCTTCTTACCCTTAACTTTGGGGAGTCTCTCTGACCCAGGTGTTACCTTCCGAGTGTGTGCCTTAGCTACTGTCTACACTCAACCTTCTATCTGCACTGCCACTGAAGGGTATCTTGAGGAATTGAAGGCCATTGCTGAAGAAAGTGGACTGTCTTTCCAGAGTGTGCTTCAAGAGGAACTGGAGAAACTCCGAGAAACCCATTCTGAAAAGCAAGCTCCAGCAGAATCTCAGCAAACTAGCTGTCATGGTTCTAGCAGTGACTCCCGGAGTGAAGAGGCCACCACCCCATCGTCAATAAGTAGCCCCCTGACTAATTCAAAAGTGACACCAACTCAAAGCTCAGAAACTAAAAACCCAACCAAGAATAAACCGACATCTGTGTCTCCCCCTTCTCCAGAAACTACCACTGATAACATTACTGTGACAAGCTGCCCTGCTTTCACAAATATTGTGGACCCACCCAGTGTCCAGAGAATGGTGGTTGAACACATTGTGAAGACAAGCGAAGCTACTCTGTCACAGCAAACCTCAGTCCGTTTGAGGGTTTTCTCAGGGAGGTCTCCTCGTCCCCCCAATGAACCAGATTTCGACACCTGGCGTGCAAGTGTCGACTTCTTGATAAATGACCCTTCCATCTCTGACCTGCACAGAACGCGAAAAATCCTTGACAGTCTCTTACCTCCAGCTGCTGATATTGTAAAACTTGTGCGCCCTCCAGCCCTGCCTGCTGTGTATCTTGAGCTGTTAGAGTCCGTATATGGTTCAGTCGAGGACGGAGACGAGTTGTTGGCCAAACTCATGAGCACTCTACAAAATCAGAGTGAAAAACCATCAGACTACCTGCACCGCCTACAGGTCATTTTGAGTGCAGCAATCAGACGAGGTGGCATAGCAGAAAGTGAACGTGACCGTTACCTTTTGAAACAATTCTGCAGAGGGTGTTGGGACAATGGTCTCATTGCTGATCTTCAGCTTGGAAAAAGAGAAATCCGACCCCCCACTTTTGCCGAATTAGCAGTGCTCATTCGAACTCAAGAAGACAAACACGCCTCTAAAGAGGAACAGATGAGGAAGCATCTTGGGATGACTAAGCCCCATAATGCCTACCCGAAGTCACGAGCAGCCTCCAACCAAGTGTCAGTCTGTTCATGTGATGCGCCCAGCTCTGATAGTTTCGAACTAAAGAAACAAGTTGCTGAAATCCAAGCCCAAGTCACTGCCTTAAAGCAGTCTCCTGACCAGAAGTGTCAAAAGAGTCATTCCGAAAAGGCTGAGTTGACCGCTTTAAAGAAGATGGTGGAGGAATTATGCACCCAAGTAGCGGCAGTGAAAGCATCGGTCACCCAGGGGCTAAAACAAAACAATGCAGAAGAGTTGGAAATCTCTAGGCTCCAACGTCAGATTGCGGAGCTGCAAACTCAAAATGTCACTCGTAGGATGCCTCAGACTTCTAACATGCAGAGACCTCTTAGAACAGACACAGACAGAAGCCCCAGGACGGGCCAGCTGAGAGTTAACAGGCCACGACCCTGGTACTGTTTCCGGTGTGGAGAGGATGGGCACCTGGCCGTTGATTGTGAGAATGCTGCAAATCCTTCCAAAGTCGAGGAGAACCGCCTTAAGTTGAGAGAGCAACAAAGCCAATGGGACTCTCTGCATGGAAGGCCTGCCCAGCCTTTAAACTGAAAAGGGTCTCTGTAGCAGGGCATATGGAGACCAGACATTCAGACTGTCGCCCTGGATGTTACAAACAAATATCTGATATGAGCAGCCATGAAGCACCACCATTGAAACGCTTGCCAAAGGGGCTAGTGGGGATAAAATGCACAGCCAAGGTCACTATTGGAGCAAGGGAAGTAGATTGCCTTTTAGACACAGGGTCACAGGTGACCACAATTCCGCAGTCGATTTATGAAGCCAATTTGTCAGACTACCCCTTGAAGCCATTGGAAAACTTGCTGGAGGTAGAAGGAGCTAACGGACAGTCTGTGCCGTATCTGGGGTACATTGAGCTAACTCTGAAATTTCCCAAGGTGTTCATTGGTACTGAAGTTGAGGTCCCCACCCTGGCCCTTGTGGTGCCAGATCTAACAAGTCTTTCCCAAATTCTAGTCGGGACAAATTCTTTAGATGTGCTTTACAGCAAGTGTGCTAAAGAGAATGCGGCGAGCTTCCAGTCAAGCTTCCATGGTTATCAAGCAGTACTTAAAGTCTTGGAAGCTAGGTGGAGACAAGCCAGCAGTGAGACTCTGGGGTATGTGAAGTTGGGGGGAAACTCCCCTGAAGTTGTGCCTGCAGGAAGCACAGTGGTCTTGGACGGCTTTGTCCACCTACATGGTCCCCACACAGAAAAGTGGGTGACTCTCGAGCCTCCATCTGTCCCTTTACCAAGTGGCCTGCTGATTGCAAACTGTTTGCACACTTTACCTAGAAAACGTCTCTCCAAATTGTCAGTTTTGCTGAGAAATGGAACGCAAACCGACATAAAAGTCCCTCCTAAAGTTGTGCTGGCAGAGATTCATGCAGTTCAGAAGGTCATGGACCAGCAGCACCAGAGTTCAGATGTCAAAGCTGATGAAGCATCACTTAACTGTGCTAACCTTACCTTCGAATTTGGTGACTCCCCCTTGCCCACGAGCTGGAAAGAGAGGATATCAAAATTGTTGAACTCCATGCCTGAGGTCTTCTCCCTGCACGACCTTGATTACGGCAGCACTGAAAAGGTCAAACATCAGATAAGGTTGAGTGACGGCACACCGTTCAAGCACAGAGCCCGACCCATCCATCCCCAAGATAATGACGCTGTGAGAAAGCACCTCCAAGAACTACTAGAGGCCGGTGTCATCCGCGAGTCTGAGTCCCCATTTGCATCACCCATAGTAGTAGTCCGTAAGAAGGATGGTACCGTGTGGCTATGCATTGACTTCCGGAAGCTCAACTCACAAACGATTAAGGATGCATACGCTTTACCAAACCTAGAGGAGGTCTTTTCAACACTAACCGGCTCGAAGTGGTTCTCGGTGCTCGATTTGAAATCTGGGTTTTATCAAATTGGGATGGAAGAAGCCGATAAGTGTAAAACAGCGTTTGTATGCCCGCTTGGATTCTGGGAGTTCAACAGAATGCCACAGGGGATTACCAATGCGCCAAGCACGTTCCAAAGATTGATGGAACGGTGCATGGGAGACTTGAACAGAAAACAGGTACTGGTTTTCATTGATGACCTCATTGTTTTTTCAAAAACTTTAGAAGAACATGAATCCCGGTTGCTGCAAGTTCTCAACCGCCTTAAAGAGTATGGGCTGAAATTGTCACTTGAGAAGTGTCGGTTCTTCCAAACATCAGTGAGGTATCTGGGTCATATAGTCTCACAAGACGGGGTTGAGACCGATCCGGCGAAGGTTGAGGCCTTAAAGACATGGCCAAAGCCAACAAACCTAAAAGAGTTGAGGTCGTTCTTAGGTTTTGCCGGGTACTACCGGAGGTTTGTGCGTGATTACTCCCAGATCATTAAGCCTCTCACCGACCTTACAGCGGGATATCCTCCACTCCGGAAGAGTGGTATTAAGAAACCGAAGGATGGAGGCTACTTCAACCCCAAAGAAGAGTTCGGTGATCGATGGACTCAAGATTGCCAGAGTGCCTTTGACTCCATAATTGGCAAGCTCACATCTGCACCTGTTTTGGGTTTTGCTAACCCCAAGCTTCCCTATGTGCTTCACACCGATGCCAGTACCACCGGGCTTGGTGCAGCTTTATATCAGGAGCAGGAAGGGCAGATGCGGGTCATAGCCTTTGCCAGCAGAGGATTGACCAAAGGGGAAAGTAGGTACCCTGCGCACAAACTAGAGTTTTTGGCGCTAAAATGGGCTGTCACCTCCAAATTTAGCGACTACCTCTATGGTGTAGAATTCACTGTCATAACAGATAGCAACCCCTTGACATATATCCTAACATCGGCAAAACTTGATGCCACTAGTTACCGCTGGTTGTCCAGCTTGTCAACTTTCAACTTTAAGCTGCAGTACAGAGCAGGTAGCCAAAATCAAGATGCTGATGGCCTATCCAGACGGCCGCATGGTGAGCCTCTTGATGACCTGGTATCACAAAAGGAGAGAGAAAGAATTAAACAGTTCACTTTAAACCATCTCATGGGCCCAGGAGTTGAGTCATCTGTTCTCATGGCAGACACGATAAAAGCGATCTGTGAAAGGCATCAAGTGATTGGGTCATCTGAAAATCCCAGTTCCTCTAACTCCTCACTTACCTTGGTTGAATCCCTTACTCAGCATGAGGACGCTCTGCCAAATGAGTTCCAACATGAGGATGAACATGGTCTTCCAGATCTCCCACATCTTTCAGAAACTTCCTTGGCAGAGTTGCAGAGAAAAGATACAGAAATGAGGATTGTTATTAAAGGATTGGAGAGTGGAGTGAAACCCTGCAACCTGAGAGACCAACCACCTACCATGGGTTTGTGGTTAAAAGAGTGGAACCGACTCGAGCTGAGGAGTGGAGTTCTGTATAGGAGGCGGCAAGAGTGTGGGGCCTCTCGCTATCAGTTGGCACTGCCCACCACATTGAGAGACATGGTGCTACGGAGCCTCCATGATGACATGGGTCATCTAGGTATTGACAGGACCCTGGACCTCATCAGGTCAAGGTTCTTCTGGCCAAAAATGTCACAGGCAGTGGAAGAAAGGGTCAAAACTTGTGAGCGCTGTGTCCGTAGAAAAACACCCCCAGAGAGAGCAGCTCCTTTGGTAAACATCCAAACTAGCAGGCCCTTAGAGTTGGTGTGCATAGATTTTCTGTCCCTGGAGCCAGATCAAAGCAACATCAAAAACATACTGGTTATCACGGACCACTTCACCAAGTATGCCGTTGCAATACCAACTCGAAATCAAACTGCCCAAATCGTTGCTAAGAGCCTGTGGGACCATTTCTTGGTGCACTATGGGTTTCCGGAGAAACTACATAGTGACCAAGGGGCAGACTTTGAGTCGCACACAATAAAGGAGTTGTGTAAGGTTGCAGGCATTCACAAGGTGAGGACTACCCCATACCACCCGAGGGGCAATCCAGTGGAACGATTTAATCGTACACTCCTCCAGATGCTGGGGACACTGGAAAACGAAAAGAAGTCTCGTTGGAAGGAGTTCGTAAAGCCCTTAGTGCATGCCTATAACTGCACCCGCAATGACACCACTGGGTACACTCCTTATGAACTCATGTTTGGGCGACAACCCCGCCTACCTGTTGATCTGGCTTTTGGATTGCCAGCAGACACTCCCATCAAGTCCCACTCTCAATACGTACGGGATCTTAAGAATCGGTTGCGCGAGAGTTACGAGGTGGCTACTAAAAATGCTGGGAAGGTAGCTGAGCGAAATAAAAGAAGATTTGATAAGCGTGTGGTTGCTTCAACATTGGAGGAGGGTGACCGAGTTCTTGTAAGGAACGTGCGATTGAGAGGAAAGCATAAGCTGGCTGATAAATGGGAACAAGATGTTCATGTGGTTGTCAAAAAGGTTCGTGATCTGCCAGTATATACTGTCCAAACAGAGAGAAAAGGGGGTCCTCCTCGGACGTTGCACCGAGATTTATTGCTGCCTTGTGGGTTTTTGCGGCCAAGCAACTCTGAGGAACAACCAAAGCAGAAAGAAGTTCGAAGACCTCGAACCAGAGCTTCTCCTGATGATGAAGGGACAAAGGAGTCAGAGTTTGTTTCTGAATGCTCAGAGTCAGAAGATGAGCAAATTCTCTGTTATGTACCTGAAAGAACATTGGGCTCTGAAACTCAAATTATTACAGGCCTTGAGCAACCTCGTGTTCGAGAAGTTGCATCCGACTTACCTGTCCTTGATCCTATTAGGGAGAACTTACCTGCTCAGGAACCTGTGGAGAGTAACACTGAGGAACCTGTGGAGGGAGTATCGGATGAGTCTGTAGGAGAATCGGATGAGCCTGAATCAAGTTGTTCTGAGTCAGATGTCTCAGTGGAACAAAGACCAGAACCAGAGGATTGCTCTAAGTTCCTTGATGAATACTCTCCCCAAATGGTTGAGACAGTGCCAATCAATTCTGAGTTCGAGAGTAAAGAAGGAAATCTGATCTCAATTGAAAGGAGTTGTGTTGAAGACACACAAAAGGAAGAAAGGAAAACTGAGCCTAAAGACAATGTTGCCCCTAGACGTTCGCAGAGAGAGAGACATCCCCCTAAAAAGTTTGAATATCCCCAGTTAGGGAATCCACTTACCTTAGTGATTCAGTCCTTGTTGCAGGGTTTAAACGAAGCTTTTAGTTCTTCTTTAGAAGAGTCAGTTGTTGCCTCTGTAATTCACGTGTAGATGCAACGGGACGTGCATATATTCCAGAGGGGAGGGTGTAACCAAGGTTACTATTACTCATATCAAACCTATGAAACAAAAAGAAAAGAACGATTTTCATATAAATATTTAATTACTTTATTTTAATGATTAAGAAATTAAATATTGCTCAATAAATAACAATAAATGTAACAGACTAGAAAAATAAATAAATTGAACCATTCGGATTAGCTCCGCCCTGAGTGGGTTGCGTCATCATTCTAGCGCGGGTTAGGGAAGTGAGTCTCGTCACGGGAAAAAAAGTGAAATGGCTGCTGAAGCAGTGATGCAGATTCATTTGCAGTTGTGAAGTTAAAGATTAAACGAGAAGTTGAGCTGATTCATCCGACAAAAACGGCGTTCGAAAAGATTTTCTTGATTCATCTGAGATTATTTCTAATCATTAGCACTTTATTCTTGGTAAGTGAGTTCATAAACTACCTTAATTAGTCATAGTTGTGTATTGTTCAGTCTTTTGTGGTCTTAAATGGTACTGATCTGTATAATTCTTGTGAAATATACTTAGAAAATGTGATTTAAGTGGTAAATTAAGAGTTTATTTGCTGCTAAAAATGTTTTATGCACATTTGTTGACGTCATGAGTGTAATGTGTGTAACACAGCTCACGTGGAGTTTTGCTAGC
Organism: Carassius gibelio; assembly: GCF_023724105.1. Lineage (NCBI taxonomy): Eukaryota > Metazoa > Chordata > Actinopteri > Cypriniformes > Cyprinidae > Carassius > Carassius gibelio. The sequence goes on from NC_068382.1 coordinate 4,880,104, forward strand.
CATGTGGAACGAGCTATAAAAGCTAATTGAGTGCACGTCATTTTAAGACGTCAATTTCTTCATTTTTAGCCCATAGTTGTTTCTATTAGGGTTGAAAAGGGTGATAAGCACTAGTAAATGTGTGTATATATATTAATTTTGAAGAATTTGTTGTGATAATTGCCATTTGAAGTGTTAATGCTGTTTAAAGAGAATTAATTGTAATTATTTTTTTTTTCTGCCTTGTCTTTGCAAGGTTGGGTTTTTTTTTTTTTTTTTCTTCTCTCTATTTTCTGTGTTTCCGGTCCTTGATATCTCTCTTTGAAAGTGAACGAGGAGTTCTGAGTTAGAACTGTTTCTGCCATCAACGAGGAGTGCTCAACATTGGTGGAAACTGGCGGGCCAACCTGGTTTTCCTGAACTTGGACAATTTCATGTTTCATCAAAGTGGTAGGACCACACGTATCATTTTTTTTTTTCCTTCCCTGGACGTTATTGCAACTGTGAATGAAGGTTTTTTTTTTACCCCTTCCTCTCATTCGTTTCATCTCGGAGTTGCATATCTGAAATTCTTTACCTGAACATCAAAAACAGGACGGACACTGAACTGAGCTAAAGTCCTATTTAATTGTTTGAGTCATTTCTGATTTGGTGTGTCATTCATTGGACGGTTTATCTGAAATTATCTCTATTGCTGTTTTATTTTTTTATTTTTTTCCCATCTTTTATTGAAATTTTCCTTAAAAAAGAGTGAATACAAAGGGTATTGAGTTGAACAATTTAACATTTTGGTATTGAACATACACTTTGTTTATCATTTATGTGAAAATAAGAAGCAGGGTTGTTTGAAAGTGGATAGCTATCCAGCTAAGGAATTAGAGCAGATAAATTGAGTGAACTAGAATTAATCAACTAAATATCTAATTATAGAAATAACACACAAGGAGTCATATTTGAGTAAAAATATCTTTAATTCCAAGGAATTTATTTCAAGAGTTTTTTTTTTAATTTGTTATCGAAGCTGTCATTTTGTTTGTTTTTGTTTGTTTTCTCCTTTGTTGTTGGTTTTCTCCAACGTTACACAAATTAATACAAGTATATAAAAAATACTTACCTTTTGAGTATAAAAGAAAAACTACTTACCTTTCAACTACAAACCTGTCTTTTGTGATTATTTCCCTTGTCTTGCTGCAACACTGGCTCAAGAGCGAGCATAGACTTCTGATCTGGTCCGAGACATAGTGAACATGTAGGCTGTAGGACGAGTGTTACAACTGCACCTCCTAAACACTTTTTATGCACAGTGATGCTTAGTGTGCGTATGTGTATAACATATTTCCAATGACCAATAAGTGGAAAAAATAATGCATGGATCAGGCTGGAATGGTGCTCCACCCTTGTGTACCTCATTTTATTCTGAGCTAAAAGTGGTTGAATGTGCAGTATAGTGCAGATCTTTATCAGAGCATAGTCTGGAGGTAGTTACAATGCCAAGGTATAGGAAAAGCAGACAGTTATCTTTGAGATAACATCCTGATCACATATAGTCCACACACACACATATTCACAACACAAATTTCTTTATCAACCTCTTATATCTCCCACCACCCACCTGTGTGGAGAAGAAACCATTACATAGTTTCAGTTGTAGATTTCAGGTCTCTTCCTCCCATTAAACCCATGTGACAGCGGAGTCTTTTGTAGGATCTTGTCCATCTGAAAACATGTGGTAAGCCTTGTGGAATGTTTTAAATGGTTCCCAGATGTGAATGTTAGACGGCTTTAACCCTTTCCTGACACCCTCCAAGGAGAACGACAAATTCAGCAGACAGAATCACCACAGCCATTCTAGATGCTAATGAGCCTTTGTGCTGCTGTAAAAGCAACACATCACATACCTGGCTATGATGCCGCTACACATCAGTGTCTGGCTAGTTTTATGTGGCTTGTGATAAGAGTATTTTTTTTTTATGTGTGTTTGTGCTACTGAGTAGTTTGCAAATTGAGGCAGTAAAGAACTACTCTACATCTCAGGCACTGTGCTGCTATAAGAGTTGACTGATGTCAGAGACTTACCCACAATTCCTTTCCACATCAGCAATCTCCATTATGCTTGCCTTGTTGTGTTCCTTTTATGAGCCATCTTTCTGGCACTGGGCATGTCTTAAAACATACAGAATGACCCACAGAGAATCTCCACACACAGATTTCAGCAGTATTGGAATGTCTGTCACAAATAATTTTAGTTTTAGCTGCTTTTTCAGCAGGGTTTGTAGTTAGGTACACTATAAACTATTAAACAAACTGCATTGACATTATATAAATTAAGTTATGATGATTTGTTCAAAATAATATCTATAACTAGCCTGACTACGTCAGACTTCATACTTCCGCTCAATTTCAGTTTGCTTTTGTGCTCAGTCTGAGATAGCGAACTATCTCCCAGTTTTCCTCCAGCTCCAAAACAGCCGGCCAATCAACGAACAGGGGGTGGGCTCAGAGCCATGACGTAGATGCTAAGCGCTGAATTTAGGATTGTAGTTTAGGTTAGAAAATCGAAAACGGACACGGGATGCTATTCGCACTGTTGTGGAGAATATTCCCGGCATTTGCCAAATGTAGCCCGAACAAGAAGAGTGTTTGTTTCACATTTTGAATGGAGGTGAAGTTGTGGCCCGAGTCCCGACAGGTTTTGGGAAAAGTTAAATTTATCAACTGTTATCGATCATTCGCGAGAAACTGGGGAGGCCAAAGTCCGGCAAGCCAAAAATTGTGATTTTGAACTGTCATGTTCACTCTGATATTTTGTTTGATGGTTTTATTTTCGCAGCATTCCTGTGTTTACAGTGGAAGTTCGAGGCGGCTGAGCCGGTGAACAACACACGTCATAACCAAACTTTGTTTAAAAAATGTTTATATAAGGTGCTTTACTGTGCGGATGATCTCTTGTGCAAAGCTTTGGAATGGACTTCCATACCAGAATGCCACTCTCGCCACTTCTGTGGTACCTTGTTTGTGTATCTATCACTTTCCCATTCATGGATTAAACTTTATCCTGGTCTAAACCACAGGCCTAAAAATAAGCATTGAAAGATCTGACATGTTGCCATTTGACATAGGACATCTTTGTTTAGATATCATCTTAAGATCTAGAGCATTTGGAATTGAGAGAGAATGGTCTACTCAAAGCATTAGTTGTGTTCAAAACCTGGTGAGCTGCCTTGATGTCATTTAAAGCATCTACAGAAACTGAAATGGAGGTTATGATGGTTTTGAAAACACTGCCTAGGCAGGAATTCCAAACTCCATATAAGAGACAATGCTCACAGTTTATTCCAGAATTTGCTGTTAGCTTGTTGCTAAGCTAGTAAAGCATATTTTTATAATCCAACATACAGTAGGCTCATTGGGAAAGGTGCCTATGGTGACATTTCTGAAAAGTATATAAAATTTCACAACACATCAATGTAAAATATCCAGAGGATGGCAATAAATCATTTTCAGTTTTATCTGAAAAAGATTAACGTAAATCTGGCAACATTTCTTATTTTGGTTGGTATACATATTGCAGTGGGTGGCGCTGAAAGGTTAATGCTCTATAGCGTTTAGAGAATTACATAATACATACACTACCTAGCCAAGTGGTGTCAAAAGAGTCTTTTACTTTCTCTACTGTTCATTTCAACTGGAAGCAGCAGAAAATTGCATGTATATGTCCACATTTGGAGTTTTAAAAAAGTGTAGGGAGAGGCACATTTTTCTAATGAGCCTATGTTATCATAGTATTAAACAACATCTTTGTAGAATTTTTCTCACTCCTCATGGCAATGCATTCTGGGACGGCCTTAACTTTTCAAATATGCAATCTGCAAATACATGCTAGATTAAGTTTTTGGTCAAAATGAGACAGCATCTTCTTTTCTGCTTACTGCGGCCTTCATATTAGGAGCAGCTGACAATGCCTTAAAATTATGTATAAATACACAGGATTTGGAGGGGAACTATTGTTTCTGGTGCACATTATAAACATATAAAAAGGCTTGCAGTATTTCTTGTTTGCAGTATGAAAGAGTCATACTGTTCTGCTAGAGAACTATACATGCTGAATGCTATTGCAGAAAGCGAATCAAACTAAGTAATTGATAGATTTTTGCTCCCCAATATCTGTCCCCAGTTTTCAATTGATTTATTGATTTCTTGGATTATTAATCAATTCCTAAAATTATCATTGAGATTCACTTTTGGGCATCAATACTCACATTGATGAAAATTGAATTTAAATTGAAATTACAGGAAGAAGAATTTATTGAATTGCACTAATTGCTTTAGTTTGACACCAAATTTTATAACAAAATCATATTTTAAGTAAGTCTTTTTAATGCAGAATACATTTCAAGTTCAATACTATCACACACACACACATACACACACACAAACACAAACAAAAGCTCATCATCACCGAGTTGCGTAAAAAACGTTAATACCAAAACCTAAAAACATGGTCCTTATACCATTTTTGAGACAATTTAAAAATGATATACATATCTTGAATGATTTATGTACCTATTAAGCGAAAGTGGTGGTTAACCTGCAACATGGCCTTTAAAACTACATTCCTCATTTCAAAAATGTATTTCAAATTAAAAAAATTCACAGTGGTTTTTATTTATAAATGTTGAATTTATGTTGAATTTTGTATATATATCCGACTCAATAACAACAACAACAAAAACAGTTCTTCAGGCTTCCTTAGAACTGAGAATTAAATTCTTGAAGTTATGCTGTCTGTTTTGAAAAGAATCAGGTCAGATGAGCACTGAGGTTTTTTAATAATTTTCAGCCATGTGGTAAAAGATTTGAGAGTGCTGAGAAAGTGGGGGCCTGGAGAGGTTGAGAGATGTAAACTAATAGCGTCACCACTCTGGGGGTGGAGACATGGAGCTGAGAGATGTCCTGCAAGCAAAAAACTCAAGTGACCTCATTCTCTGCTTGCTCTGGCTCTCTCATCTTGGCTCAGTGCTCTGTGAAGCAGTTGACCAACATACTAGTACTTGTGCCAGCCTGACTGCTTTCTGGACTGAGGCTTAGGAGACGTAATCATTTATTGTTGCTGACTCCAGAAAAATCACACATGTAAGCAGAGTTCAAATTCAAAGGGTCCCTATGTAGCGTGCCTCTATTACTGCTCCCTAAACACAGCAAACATTTCCTATAATACAAAGAAATACATTATATAAACACACATTTACTTCTTTCAATCACATCTCTTTAAATGATAATGAGCTACTGCTCACCCCACCCCTCCTTTCCATTTTTTGGTGGCGCGTTAACATCAATCAAAAACTAAACTAATCCACTGTATCGTCAGTGGCTTTCATGTCGGGAGATTGATAAGGGAAGGTTGTAACAGAGGCAGACAAATTTGTTGCATTTTGATGAATGATTGACGGATCAGACTTTTTCTTTTAAAATAAGATAAGATGTTAACAAAGTAAACAGAATTCTGACTTCATGTAAACAATTACATATGGCCACAGCCATATCACCCCGCAGCCCAAGACTGGTTGCCCACAGAAGCTAAACAGGGCTGAGCCTGGTCAGTACCTGGATGGGAGACCTCCTGGGAAAACTAGGATGCTGTTGGAAGAGGTGTTAGTGAGGCCAGAGAATACAGCAAATTGCCCCATTGTCAATCATGGCCTCCTAATAATCCCCAACCACTTAATTGGCTCTATGAATCTCTCTCCTCTCTACCTTTAGCTGGTGCGTGGTGAGCGCACTGGCCCCGTTGTCCTGTGGCTGCCGTCACATCATCCAAGTGGATGCTGCACACTGGTGGTAGTTTAGGAGAGACCCCCACATGACTGTAAAGCACTTTGGCTGTACAACAATACACAATAAGGTGCTATATAAATGCATCACTCATTCATTCATTCATTGGTCATATCCTAGTGCTTTTATTTGCATAAAACAGCCTAGTATGAACTACAAAATGACAAGAAATATAAGAGCTTGGACCTTTCTTTTTCTCTTGAACACACATACCTTCCATAGATCCATCATTCGAGCACTTTCCACTAGTCCAAGTGTACTCCTCCTTTTATAAGCAGTGTTAAACAGCTGGTGGTCTTATATCACAGAGAGAAGAGCAGTGAAACAGAACCTCTTGCTGAGAGAGCTTGTATATTCATATGTTGTAGAGACTGAGATGGAAAACAGCACAATAGTGAGTGTGAACAGAAGCACTGGGGCGCTCAGCCAAGAGAAAGAAACACAGACCTGTGCAACATCTGTCTAATCTTTCTATGTTGTGGTACCATCACATCTCTAAAAGGGCAGCACAGGTTATTTCCCATGTCCTGTAAACGGTGAAAGATTTGATTGAAGCCATCAAATTCACCAATCTGAGTTGTCTTGAAAGTTTGTGGAACCGGCGAATCCACATGTTCACATTATAATAATCAAAAATACATAGCACAAAAAAAAATATTGGATGAAATTTTTTAAATGCATTTTTAATTTAACTGAAATTTTAATTTGCACCTGCTATGCCTTAAATTGTTGTCTATGTGGCAGCTCACTGAGTGACTATCTATCTTCACTCTTTCTCTTTTGTTCTTGTTTTCCCCTTTTCTTAATATTTGTCTTTATTTCTCTCTCTCGCTTTGGGAAATTTTGGAGAGCTTGTACTTCAGTGCTGTTACCTTCCAAGGGCAATGTGGTGTGTGTGTGTGTGTGTGTGTGTGTGTGTGTGTGTGTGTGTGTGTGTGAAAGACAGCCTAGGGAGTTAAGACACATTAATGATGTGCAGCAACCGTGGCAAGACAAAATCACTAATCAATCTCAACAAATCTAATTAACTATTAATTAACCTCCAGGGTCTCAGAGGCCTCTAGGTGGGCAAGAAAAAAAGATGAGCGGGGCACAGATGGGAAGATGAGCCGCTAAACAGAGAGAGAGGGGAGTACTTCTGAGATACGCATGAAGAGGGATATTTTGATTAATAAAAATAATGCTATGAAAATACCATGCTTTGGAAATGACTCACTAAACCCACTAAAGTCAACTGTATCATATTTAACACAAATTTCTAAAGCCTCTAAAGTACATATATACTGCACTGAAACCATAATTTTTATAGAAAATTCATGTTAAAACATGAGTATTAAGCTATCAGAATGTCATCTTAGTTTTTGGCCATATAAATATCAGCAAATGCACTTAAATTGCATATTTTTCGTTGCATAAAATGTAGGGGTTTTTTTCCTTCTCAGGTATGAGCTCCATATTATTATAATAATAATAATAATAATTATCATCATCATCATCATTAGTAGTAGTAGTAGTAGTAATAGTATTGCAAAGTTATAAAAAAAAATAGTAAGGGAGTAGGGATCACCCCGTCCTAAAAATTATTTGTAAACTCAGGTGTGGCTAATCACCTTCTCAATGGCACGCAAAGCCATTTGACTTTCAGCTGTGATTAGCAGTGGTCATTTTGATTGGCTCAGCATGAAAAGATCTTTCCTGGAATGTTTCAGTCCTTGGTAGTGCACCTGAAGAAAAACAATCAACTATTGGCGGGCATACATTGTGCGATTTCTGTGCGATTTCGGCAAGGTACCAACTCACACTGTATGGGTAGATCGCATGCGATGTAAAGCCAAAGCTCACGATTTATGTGTGCTCACTGTACGGTCTGATTGCTGAGTTACGATTTGACTGCTCACACTATACGTGAGGAAACCGAATTAACACGTAGGATGCCTCATCACACGGATGTTTGTGGCTGTTTCAGAATAAACATGCTTTCCCGGGATAAACGTACTGCGTTGGTGATATGCGCAATTCTTTGTGTTGAAACGTCCAAAAAAAAAAAGGTGCAGGTGGTCAAGTCATTTTTTCCCCTCTTTTATTTTTTATTTTTCTTTGCCATAACTCAACAAGTTATCCCTACATAACTTCAATCAATCAATCAATCACCTTTATTTATATAGTGCTTTAAACAAAATACATTGCGTCAAAGCACTGAACAACATTCATTTGGAAAACAGTGTCTCAATAATGCAAAATGATAGTTAAAGGCAGTTCATCATTGAATTCAGTTATGTCATCTCTGTTCAGTTTAAATAGTGTCTGTGCATTTATTTGCAATCAAGTCAACGATATCGCTGTAGATGAAGTGACCCCAACTAAGCAAGCCAGAGACGACAGCGGCAAGGAACCAAAACTCCATCGGTGACAGAATGGAGAAAAAAACCTTGGGAGAAACCAGGCTCAGTTGGGGGGCCAGTTCTCCTCTGACCAGACGAAACCAGTAATTCAATTCCAGGCTGCAGCACAGTCAGATTGTGCAGAAGAATCATCTGTTTCCTGTGGTCTTGTCCTGGTGGTCCTCTGAGACAAGGTCTTTACAGGGGATCTGTATCTGGTGCTCTTCATAACTTCAGTCCACAATACACGCCGTGTCAGGTGTCACCATGTTTCACGCATGCGCAGTGAGGGAAATGTGGAAAATCGGTTCGTAGCCCTGCTTCAATAGTGCGATACCTCACGAGAGGCAACAAAAATTTCTGACATGTCAGAAATCCATCCGACCAACCGATTGCCGGTTGGGAGAGGCTTATCGATTCTCGTTTCCCCGTGTACACTGCACGAACACTGCACGACAAACTACGCACGAAAATGCTGAAATTCGGCCCGACCCAAAAAAGAGTCGCACGAGTAAGAATTCGGCTCAACATCGGATGAAAATCGCACTGTCAAAAGACACTAAGTCAGGAAATTGAAACAAAAAAAGAAAAGAAAATCAAAGGTTTTATCAATTCCTAGAAGCACAGTTTATTATTTAGAAGTGGAAGTTATTTGGTACAACACAGACCATCCCTGGATCAGGACGTCGCTGCAAACTGGATGAAAGAACCAGGTGGAAACTGGTCAGAGAGGCGACCAAGAGACCTACAGCAAATCTGAAGCAGTTGCAGGAGTTTATGACAAAGAGTGGTTATTGTGTCCATGTGACAACAATATCAGAAATTCACCATAAATGTGGCTTGTATGGGATGATTGCAAGAAAAAAGCCACTCCTCAAGAAAGGCCACATGCAGTCAGACTGAGCTTTCCCAAAACACACCCTAAAGATTCTGAGGCAATCCAATGTGTCTGGCGGGAATGCAATACTGCTCAATATCCAAATAACAGCATTCCTAAAGTTAAAGCATGGAGGTAGTAATATCCTGTTATGGGGGTGTTTCTTTGCAGCAGGGACTGAAGCATTTGTCAGAATAGAAGGAAAAGTTAGGCAAAAAATTATAATACTTAAGGAAAATATACTGCCCTCTGCCGGAAAGTTGTCAATGGGAAGTAGGTTTAACTTCCAGTATGACAGTGACCCAACCACACGGCAAAACTTACCACACATTGGTGAAAGGAGAAAAAAGGTAAATGTCCTTGCATGGCCTACTCAGAGCCCAGACTTAAACCCCACTGAAAATTTGTTGAATGACTATAGTCCACAAATGCTCACCATCCAATTTAACTGAACTTGAGCAGTTCTACAAAGAAGAGCGGGCAAATATTGCAAAGTCTAAATGTGCAAAGTTAGCAGAGACTTATCCCAACAGACTAAATGCTGTAATTGAAGCAAAAGGTGGTTCAACAAAATCATGAGGGGGTTATACTTTTTCCCACTCAGTGATAACATTTTTTTTTCTTCTTCTTTTTTCTGACATGTTGGGTGTTATATCGCTGACTGAGCAAATACACCTGGATAAAACAAAAACTGTGTCCGTCTTCATTTCAAGCTGCAAAGTTTACATACTTTAAATGTATTTCTATACACACTGTATAAATAATCAGAATACAACAACATTTTGCAAATGTGGCCTAATGGTTAGAGAATTGGACTTGTAACCCGAAGGTCGCAGGTTCGAGTCTCAGTGCCGGCTTCGTTCAGCTTAAAAGTCTTACATTTGATCTTAAAAATCCTTCAGAAACCCTGTTAACAGAAACATATCAACATTTTTTTTCTATTTTTTATTTTAATTTTTTGGAAGTTTAGACTAGTAGGGGTAGTAGTCTCTATAAAAAAGCACGATACATAATGCCCAGACCACATAAGACCAAAATAACCATGACATTTTAAATCATTTTAAACATGCAGAGGCTGCCTTGACAACTTTTATTTTATTATAAATAACTATACCTGCCCTGTGCTGCATTACATCTGAAATTTGTACAGTATACAAAATTATACAGTATACAGAAGCAGCTTCTCACAGCTTCAATACAGTACTATAGCACTAGGGTTATATAGTCACACCGTGGAAATCTGGTTTTGGGGTTTGAAGTGCTAATTCACCATGATAAACAACAGCTGGAAATTGTGAGGCAGCAGCTCATATGGTAAAAAAAAAAAAAAAAAGAATACTGTGAAAAAACAAGAAAGAAAAAAAATCAACCACAGGGAGGCTGGGTGAGGCCCAAATTTTGTAAACACAAACAGGCATACGCAACCTCTATTTGTACACCAATAAATGGTCTTCGTAAACTACAATTAAAACCCTGGGTACTAATTTAGTGGAAATGGCAGTCTGTAAAAGAAGAACTACGAAAGAGCCAAAGCACAGGAATAGAGCAGACTTTCAGATTTCAGACTCAAAAATCGTCAAAACTCCAACTCCAACAAATTGATTTTTAACAACAATACTTTTCCATATAGATCTACCATGCTATCAACAGTCGTTCAAAAATAATATTCATTATGTGCCTTTCTTTACTCATCGTCCATATTTATGACCATCAGCAGAGCAAATTAATGACAGTGACTACAAAATCAAATGAACAGAGATACCAATAAATGTTGTTCACTGGATTTGATCCATATTAGGTCTCAGAAAATATTTTTACACATCACATGTTAGCACAGGGAAAGGTTGTGAGTTCGAGTCTCGGGCCGGAAGCAATTGTAGGTGGGGGGAGTGCATGTACAGTGCCCTCTCCACCCTTAGTACCACGACTTAGGTGCCCTTGAGCAAGGCATCGAACCCCCAACTGCTCCCCGGGCGCCGCAGCATAAATGGCTGCCCACTGCTGCGGGTGTGTGTTCACAGTGTGTGTGTGTGTGTGTGTGTGTGTTCACTGCTCTGTGTGTGTGTGTGTGTGTGTGTGCGCGCACTTCGGATGGGTTAAATGCAGAGCACGAATTCTGAGTATGGTCACCATACTTGGCTGAATGTCACGTCACTTTCATACCCTATTAAATTTAACATTCAAGGACATTCACATACATTTAATCCACAATTCATATCTGTATACTGGTTCTCTCTGTGTATAGATATGTAGATGGGTTAAATAATACACTGTTTGTCAAAAGATCAAAATAATTATGATTTTTAAAGGAGTGGTTGGCTGTTTTTTTTCTAGGCTTGATTGTGTTCATGTGGTGCAGTCTAATATCTGTTCATGCTTCATATTTTTAAAAACCTTTTTTTATTTTTACACATAATTTACCTTTATTCCACACTAATCTATCTCTTCTCTGACAAACGCCTTGATTATTTTCTGTTATTATGAAGCCCCTCCCTCAGAAATACATGATGGGCTGAGATTGATCAGCTGACTCAGTGTGTTGTGATTCTCTAAACTGCTTCTAGAGCGTATCTGAACATCCCGCCCCTCAAGCTCAGAATGTGCTCTCATTGTATTTTAAACAATGATGTTGTCTATATTGCTTATCAATTTTAGCCCAATTGATACGCAGAGAATATTTATGAAGAGGATCGGGCAGATCCCGTGCAAGCGCGTCTCTTAATGGTTTGTTGGTTTGTTGTTGTCTCATACTTTTAGATACGCTGCTGTTTGTAAATGCTACTGCTTCTGTTTTTATTATACTTTATAATTATACTTTATTATACAGTTTTATTCTGATTACAGCTTTAATACAGCACAGCAACCGTACGCACGTCCATGTATAATGCTTTCATTGCTATGTGAAAATAAGGGAATAAATGGAACAGTTTGTTGGAGCTGATCTGTGCCTGGTTGCATGAAACTCCTTAAGTGAGGGTTTCCCTGAGGGAGAAAAAATCCCTGAGGTAAGGGATTTCATTAAGAGCATTGCAAGAAACCTCTTAACTGTCACCCCTATCTAAGTGTTTATACTAAGCGTTTCACAGTAGTTTCTGACAACAAATGGCAAAGCTCGCCGCGGTTGCTATGGTTACTACCTCTAACAGTAAACAGAACATAACAAACCACAAAGCCAAACCCTTACTAAAATCACACTTGTATTAATATATTTTAGATATGAAGAGTACAAACATAACAGAAAAAAATAAACTGGACAGAGGACGAAAAGGCAATTATTGTCTTTGTAAGTGGTTATAATAATAATAATATTTATTTTCATCCTTTCATCAACCATTCATCGTCTCCAATGGATTATTACGATCATTAAATACATGCCTTGGTATATCCTCCTCTTCTAATGATGTTTTATTAAAAAAGTTCGGGAGAAGCAAGAGCAGATAATTAACACAGGTGGAGAGCACTCAGCAATCAATGGTAAGAGGTATATATACAGCAGTCTCACCTCAATTCATTTGACAGTCTTGCAGCAGTTAGTAGCTTTTGGTTTCAGCTCTGCTATTATGTCAAAATCAAGCTCTTCATCCGATGAGGACGGAAACATCACCAAGGATGCACTTTCGCATTCCGCCTGTCCCACGACCATCCCTCCAACGCCGGACGTCGCACCTGAGCCCCAGGCTTCTTCACGCTGCCGCACACTGGCCCAAACAGCCCTACGCTCACCAAGACGCAGAGGCCAGTCTTCACCACCCCGGCAAGGCTTCCACCTTCTTCCCCAGCCTCCTCCTACCGCTCGGCCGTCCCGACGATCCCACCTATCGGGAAATGGCCCGTAGCTGGATTGAGGGAAGTGCTTGGCAACTCAGACATACAGGCTTCGCTAAAAATGAACAAAGCGGAGCTGTATGATCTGTACGTTTCCCTACAGTCAACTCCAAAGACTACCCACAGGCAGAGTAAAGCCCGCAGGGCCCAAAATTCGCCTGCCCAGCTACCACCGTCGTGTTCCCACACAGACCTCACAGTCACACACACCTCCCGATGAGGCCCAGCCCTCCACCACGGTTTCTGCTGCCGCAGTGCCGCATGCAGTCACAGCCACTTAGTTTCATACTCCTGCTGTACATAACCCTTTTTCTTTTCAGTGGCCTACAGCCCCCATTGGAGACACTAGCGCGAGGCCATCGCTGCTAGCAGCACAGACCCAAGGATACCAACAATTCTACCCACCAGGTTATAACCCCGCCCACTTCCAGTGGCCTGCGGCTCCAGTAGCTCAAACAAGCGCAGGCCCGCCTCCGCTCGCAGTTCAAGCCCACACTTCAAATTATAATCTTCCCTCTTCGTCATACCCTCCAACTAACTTTCCTTTTCAAACCACAGCGGTGTCATCTAAGCGTGAGGCTGCCGCCGACATTCGCAGCCCCGGATTATACCCTTCCTAGCTCTCTCATACAAACTAAATGACCCTATTCTCTCTTCACAGCGACTCCGATGCCTGTTCCGTCCAACGCAGTCGTCATGGAACCACCACCGGTATCCCAAAGTATCTGCGCGCAGATCCTATCAGGTGCGTATATAGACCTTTCCTCTCTTCTCCCTCTATTCCCCGCAGCGGAACCAGACCGCCGTATAGATTGCGGTGATTTTCCAGTTACCCCCCAAAAAAAAAAATACAAACACTCACTCATCTCGCGTTCTTTCATTTCCTGAATTTGCAATTGCTTTTTCCCGTTTCACTGAAATCATCTGTTCATCTTTCCCCCACAGGTGGCGCGAACTGAACGATTATCAAGCAATCATAGCCGAGCTCGCGCTGTCCTATGGGGGTGGGCACTTCTACACGTACCATAAACTTTTTTTTTTTTTTTTTTTCAGCAAAAAGTGCAGTGCGAGTCGCACAGTGGAATCAAAGCGCATACTGGGGTGCACTCTACTCCGATCTACTCAGCAGAGTGTTTTTAGGTTGCAAAAACATCAATTGCGCAGTTTGCAGGTCAGTTACGCACTCAACCGCATCGTGCCCGCAGGTTAACCCTTCCACTCTTCCCTACGTGGGAACAAACACCGCTAAATCCACCAGCTATGTGCCTCGGACAGCAACCACCCACGCAAACCAGGACTCCCCTTTCGACGAAAGCCGACAGCCCTGTAACCATTTTAACAAGGGTAAATGTAACCGAGCGTGCTGCTGGTTTATGCACATCTGTAATTTCTGTTGTGGCGCTCATGCCCAGTTTACAAATCTGTGAATAAAAAAATCTAAAAATTATTTGGTGACTCCTGTAAATATTTCGCCCATGCACTTCGAACTAGCTCATCACCCGGACGCCGAATTTACTCATCTGTTGTCAGGCCTAAAAAATGGCTTTAAACCCGGCTTAGAGTGCCCACTCTCCCAAAACATCACATGTAGTAATCTTCAATCTGCCCTCATAGAACCTGAAGTCATAAACAAACTGATCAAAAAAGAAGTTGAGTCAGGCTTCATGATCGGTCCATTTGACAATCCTCCATTTGATCTGTTTCGTATTAGCCCCATTGGAGTGGCTACAAGGAAATTCTCGGGTAAAAAATGCCTAATAATCGATCTGTCAGCCCCGCACAATTCCCCGTTCCCAAGCATAAACCGCTTGATCCCTCTCGATGAATTTTCGCTGAAATACCACGACATAGATCAGGCTATCGACATAATCAAAATCGTAGGTCGGGGTGCTTGGCTTGCAAAAATTGACATTACATCTGCTTTCAAAGTAATGCCCATACATCCAGATTCATGGCATCTATTTGGAGTTTGCTGGCTCGGGAAATATTATTTCGCAGAGGGTTTAACTTTCGGATGCAAAAGCAGCCCAAAAATTTTCGACATGCTATCAGAAGCTGTCTGCTGGATTTTGGCGAACAACTACGCCATTCCCCCCACCTCATTCACTTGCTAGACGATTTTTTAATAGTCTCGCCTCCCAATGCCATCCCAGCCGGGCACATCCTCACAGTCCAAAACGTTTTTTCTGAGCTAGGAAATTCCTATCGCAGAGGAAAAAAACCATGGGCCCCGCTACATCAATCGAGTTCCTAGGAATTAATTTGGATTCAGACAAATTCCAAGCATCCCTGCCCAAAGAGAAAATTGACCGAATAATTCTCATCTCCTCTGCTTTCCTTAAAAAATCTAATTGTTCAAAACACGAACTCCTATCCCTGCTCAGACATTTAAATTTCGCAATGCGCATCATTCTGCAGGGCCGCCCCTTTATATCGCATCTCCTCTCACTCGCGTCCTCCGTTCACTCACTAGAGGAACTTATTTCCATAAATCAAGCATGTCGCGGAATGGCCTATCCTTTTTCTATAACAACTTTGTTTCGTCCCCTACCGATATCCAACTGTACACAGACGCCACCCCCTCAATCGGTTTTGGGGGGATTTTTTCAAGGTCGTTGGTTGGCGGCTCCGTGGCCACAGCAGCTCCAGGACATATCTCAATCCTCAGCTCTATTCGAGCTCTACCCTCTCATAGTAGCTGCTTTTCTGTGGGGGAAAGAATGGGCCGCTAGTAGCATTTTAGTGCATTGCGACAAAGACGCAACAGTGCATTGCATTAACAAAGGCCGTTCCCATTCACCGGCTCTGATGTCACTGTTAAGGCGTCTCACCTGGATTTCAGCTTGCGACCAATTTATCATAACTGCTTAACACATCCCTGGGTCAGAAAACCAAATCGCTGACTCCTGTCTTGTTTTCTGTTTCAGAAATTCAGGATGCTGGCTCCAGAGGCGGATCAATTCCCAACTCCAGTACCTCGCTATTCAGAACTAATATTCCTGTAACCCACCCGTTAAAACCCCTGCTTGACGCATTGATGTACGGCACTCATTCCTCCGAGATAAACAACTCACAAACCTCCCTCCTGATCAAAGGGATTCAAAGATCCCAGCCCAGCCGTACCGACGCTAGACAACCCATAATGTTAGACATTCTCACCAAATGCATGTATGTAAGTGTGAACTCGTGAAATTATGTTTTATTAACAAAGTTCGGGAGAAGCACGAGCAGATAATTAACACAGGTGGAGAGCACTCAGCAATCAATGGTAAGCGGTATATATACAGCAGTCTCACCTCAATTCATTTGACAGTCTTGCAGCATCCCCCCCACCACCCCTTCTCCACACTTCTAGTCCTAAACTACTTACATAGGGTAGGGGGGAGTACTCTGGGTTCGGGCCGAGCTCAGAGCCCTCCCTCCGGACAGCACCCCAAATATGCATTAAACTTTACCCTCTCAATTGTATGTAAGTGTGAACTCGTGAATTAACACTAAATCAGCCATCGTATTTTGAGTTTAAGTTTACTTAAGGGAGCTGTTTTGCTCCCTTATTGATTTGCACCTTTATTAAGGTGAAATGGTCACTAAGGACCTTGTAGCAATGCTTAAGGGAACACTTAGATAATTAAGGGGGAAAACTTAATAACAGCCTCAAGTTCCTTAAGGAAACCCTTAGGGTTTTTTCTTGCAAACCAAGTTTCACTAAGGGTACCCTTAACCTTATATCTAAGGGATTTCTTAGCTTAAGGAGTTTCATGCAACTGAATGAGAAAGTGAGTGCGAGATCGAGAGAGAGAGAGAGAGAGCAGGGCGACATGAGGAACAGGATTGAGAACCGCTGCTTTAGAACATTGGTTTTGAAACTTGTGAATCCATTAGAATCACTAGAAGACAGAAACGCGATTCATATACAGGTATGTGTGATTTTTACGTGCACCCATAGTTTTCTCTTCCTCTTCTCTAAAGCAGCACAGCATGACCTCGCCCCCTTTGTTGCATGTTCCTGAGGGTGGGGTTTATCTGGGTTTGTGACGAAACAGACTTGGGAAGAAGTTTGTTGTAGTACCTTTACCTTACCAGCCATTTTTGTAGGCATTTAACTGACAGAATTTTAAAAGATGAGATCTCTGTTTGCATTGAACTTTCAGTGATGCAACTTTGCAGATATTGTTTATGCTCAGACAGCAACATTACACACTTAAGTCTGTTATTCTCACCAAATTTGTGTTTCTTTGATTACAATAAACATGCAGTAAAAACAGTAATATTGTGATTTTTTTTTTATTACATGTGATTTTTTTTTTTTTGATTATTAATTAAAATTACTTTTTTTTTAAATGTGTTAATGTCATTGTAGTTGCTGCTCATTTATTATTGATTCTCAATTATTGATATTTATCAATGTTGAAAACCATTTTTCTGCTGCTAAACTTTTTACTGAAACCATAATACATACATATTACCACAATTTAATGTGTCCTTGTTGATAGAAGATTTTTGTTTGTTTGTTTGCTTTCTAAAGCTTAATTTATTACCTTAAACATTTTAATGATAGTGTATCACGGTTTGCATTAAAATATAAAAAAAAAAAATTCAACATTGGCAATAATGATACATTTTTCTTGAGCACAAAATCAGGATCATGTGACACTGAAGATTGGAGTGATGGCTCCTGAAAATTTGCTCTGTCATCACATGAATAAAAAAAATACACACACACACACACACACACACATATATATATATATATATATATATATATATATATATATATATATATATATATACACACACACAGTATATATTCAGACTACTTGTTGAAGTTTAAACCGGGAATCAGAATGGGGAAGAAAGGGGATTTAAGTAACTTTGAAAGTGGAATGATTGTTGTTGCCGGACAGGCTGGTCTGAGTATTTCAAAATCTGCTGATCTACTGGGATTTTCACACACAATCATCTCTAGAGTTTACAGAGAATGGTCCAAAAAAGAGAAAATAGCCAATAGCCTTGTTGATGTCAGAGGTCAGAGGAGAATGGGCAGACTGGTTAGAGATGATAGAAGGGCGACAGTAACTCAAATAACCACTCGTTACAACCTAGGTATGCAGAATCCCATTCCTAAAACCCACAACACATTGAACCCTGAAGCAGATGGGCAGCAGAAGACAATACCAGGTGACACTCCTGTCAGCTAACAGGAAATGGAGGCTACAATTAGCACAGGTTCATTAAAATTGTACAATAGAAGATTAGAAAAAAATTGCCTGGTCTGATGAGTCTTGATTTCTGTTGGGACATTGTGTAAAGAACATGAAATCATGGATCCATCCTGCCTTGTCTCTGTGGATCAGGCTGGTGGTGGGGTTGTAATGGTGTGGGGGATATTTTCTTGGCACACTTTGGGCACCTTTGTAACAATTGAGCATCATTTAAATGACACATCCTGCCTGAGTATTGTTGCTGACCATGTCAGTGTGCAGTGTGATTACAGTGTGCCCATCGTCTGATGGCTACTTCCAGCAGGATAATGCGCCATGTCACAAAGCTCAAATCATCTCAGACTGGTTTCTTGAACATGACAATAGCCGCATTTCCACTGTCGGGTCTGTGCTAGCCAGTGCTTTAAACAGGCCGGGCGAGGTTAATAGCCTCGGACCTGTAGCACCGAGGCCAAAATAGCACTGCGTTTCCACCGTCGGTTCAGAAGCTCTGCTGCACTTCACTAAAACCCGCACTTAACATGCCTCTTGGGAGCAACGTCATGCAACCCCATCATTTCACCAACAAAGCATGCCCGCAACAGTGGAAACACGGCTAAATAGTTTACTTTACTCAAATGGCCTCCACAGTCACCAGATCTCAATCCAATAGAGCAGCTTTTGGATGTGGAGGAACAGGAGATTTGCTTAATGGATGTGCAGCCGACAAAAATCTGCTGCAAATGCGTGATGCTATCATGTCAATATGGACCAAAATCTCAAAAGGAATGTTTCCAACACCTTGTTGAATCTATGCAAGGAATAATTAAGACAGGTCTGAAGGAAAAAGGGTGTCCAACCTAGTACTAGCAAGGTGTACCTAATGAAGTGGCCAGTGATATGTGTGTGTGTGTGTGTGTGTGATTATTCCAATATATTGGCTGGCAGTGTATATAAATGTCCATGAATCATATATTTAGTATTGTCTGTACTAAAATTGTATGCTGCTGCAAAATAATATAGTATATATTAGAAATGGGCAGAATGCCATGGTCATGTAATCAAAATCATTAAAATTAAATATCAATTCAGCAGACTGTCAAATTATGATGGGTGATTGCAATGGGCCAAAAAAATAAAACAATTATGGTGTGATATTTTATGTGTTTAAAAAAAACCTGCTGTTGATACTAAAGTTGTTTTATGTTAAATAACAGTATAATATATTCAAAAGCTATATAAAAAAATAAAAATAAAATAAAAACTTGACGACTATTTAGGAAGGTTAGACAAATGCTGATCCTTCCCAGCCAGAAGATCAGAACGAATCAATGCTGATTAACGCAATAGGCTGGGGATTAAGCTTCTGACCTGCATGTCAAATTGAGCATGAATGCTTCCAGAACAGCCCATGGAGGCTGCTCATCTCCTGACTCAAGTTCACTGGCAGTAATAACCTGCTACATAGTTGATGAAACTCGCAGCAAGTGCTAGAAAGAATCATGTTGTCTCTCAAAACCAGAGAATGCTTTTGAATTCTTAGCGATGATTCTCTTTTGCTTAAATACAGTCTTAAATACACCAAAAAGGAAAGATTTTGCCTATGCACTTGTTTCACAGGTTCTTTTATCTAATAATGAAGATTGTTCAATTGTAAGGTGAGCCGATGTAGGTCATAGGTAAAGTGTTTTCACAATGCATGTTGTTTCATATTAATAATGTCTTAATATATTTGTGCTTTATACAGTAGTCACATTTGAATATAATTGATCTTTTTCAACAATACAAGCAATAAAGCAGTTGAGATTTGCTATATAGCAAATTAGTGTACTGAATGTTTGCAGATTAACTTTTAAAATATTGTTGGGCAATAATACATTTTGAAATAATAAAATAGTAAAGTTGTTGATTGGCTATAATGTTGACATGCATCCATAACGTACTTCAATGCAGAGGCCTTACAATACTTAATAGGTAAGGAAGCTTTTATTAAAATCTGTCACCTCAGATAAACTACTGGAAATAAAAGTAAGCACGTTTAAGACATGGTGACCTTGTTTGGTGGTTTAGCACTTCAAACAGAAAACCGAAAGAGTGGAAGAGGTAAAAGAGAAATGAAGGAAGTGTGCTTTTACAAGCACTGCTGAACATTCATATTTGCTCTGAAGGTGTTAGAATAACACTAGCGCTGAGCATCTTCGTGGTTTCGGTGTTTTGAATCATGGGTTATTTCTTTCATTTCTGGGCTTCCGGAGTGAGAGACACTCCCTACATTTACAGCAAAGACCTTCTTAACCGAACTAAGAGGATATTTCACTGTTAATCTTTCAGTGCTTTCTGTTGTTGTGTGTACTGCTATGTAGTGTTGTTTTAGCATCATACTAAATAGTACCATTGTACTATATTGCAATTATATTTTTTTATAATACTATATAGAAATATTATATATTATTTCAGTTTGAAAATTAGTTAGTTAGTTTGTTACCTGTATGACAGGTTAAGATGAATAGATAGAACAGACAGATTTTGGTTGTCTACAATTTGGTTAGAGTGTGGTCATGGTTTCAAATCAGTTAACCCACAACAACATTTGGTGGGACACCACACCCTCTTACCAAGATGGTGACCTTTTTTAAAACTCATTCACTCTCGTCATTCAGCAAATTCAGTTGCCATTGAAACTAACAGTGTTTCCTAGACAACTCCATTATGTAGAAGTATTTTAGGCAGGGCATGGAAGGAATCTGACGAGAAATGCTTTTTCTTCCAGAATTACTTTTTGTTTCTATTTATTTACAGAATAGGAACTGTGTATAATGTGAGTTATCTACGTTACTGGTGAAGGAGGCTCCTGACTTGAAAAAAAGGTGAACCTCACTTTCTGTCTCTGGCACTGAGTGTAGCCAGGTCTCCTCCCTTTAGAGAGCCATCTTGCTGAGACCTCCACTCTTAAGAGCTCTCCTGCCAGGGTTGACTGTTTTTAGTTTTCCTCTCATTTTGAGAGTCGTTCTGCTGAAGCCTCCACTCCCCAGAGCTTCGCCTAGGCAGTATAAGGAGTGTAGGCCCTTTTTTGAGCCTTGTTAACTGGCTCTGGTGTTGAGTGTAGCTAGGTCTCCTCTCAGTTTAGAGTTGTTATACTGAGACTTCCACTCTTAGAGCTATGGACTTTGGCATTTAATATGTAAAAGGGAATTTGAACAGAATCACTGTTTCACGGCTGATCACTGAGGCGCCCTGCGATTCACTGAACGAGCCGTTTAACATCAAATCTGCACTGCATATTAATATCCAAAGTATAGTGAAAACACTATTAATTAGCACAGTAACAAGATCGGCAGTTTAAGACATTAACTTGTAAGCAGAAAACACAAGATACTTCTCTTTTCAATATGAATAAGGCTATATTATATAAATCTAAGACATATGAACTAATCTAACACATAAGCACACACACTCACACATACAAAAGATCCAGGAAGATGGAAAGTTGGGAAAATGATGAGTTTAAGTGAATGAAAATGTGGAATCCCAAATTTACAGAAATACGTGAAATTGCATAGACATGAACAGCCATCAATCACTTAATTAACCCTCTCATTGAGTTCCTCAATATAGGAACTATATTAGATACACCAGTACAGATCACAGTCTGGAGGCTACTTGTGTTGCCTTTGTAAAGGGGGTTCCCGTTTTTGACGTTGAAAAGGGGGTTTCCCAAGGTTGTTGATTGGATGGAAGTTCAGTAGTCGTTGAAGTGACGTCTTGGGAAGCCCATGGTTGGGCGTTGGCTGACGATGCGGAGTTGTGTGAACGGGCACTCGAGGTCAGACTCGGAGACATGGCGTCACAAAACTTAATTCAGAACATGAAACTCTCAACAGAAAAAAAAGAAACTAAAGTAAAAGAACAAAAGTAAAGTTTGACTAGACTGTGGTGTTTCTTCTCATCGTGGCTAAGTAACAGCAGGCGTGCAGGCCGAAGCATGCTGGAACCGCGCTCAAAGAATGCTAAAAGTGATGACTGAAAGCATGATTAAAAGCAAAGTTGAAAAGCAAAAGCTAAAAGCCGGCATGACTGATAGCAGAGTAAAAGCAAGCTAAAAAGCAGAATTTGATGGTGTCCTGAGTATTTAAACTGGCCTTTTGGCCACACCTCAAATGTTGTCGGGGTATCATAAATCACATGGTATCTTATCATGCATGTGGTCTGAATTTTCCTGCTCTTGCAGGGTATAATTTTGGACATGATTCCTATGACAAGAACATGATTTGACAAATAACTGGAGAGATAACCGGTCAGAAATGTTTCAAGCAACCAGATTGAAACACATACATCCTAAACATGAATATGCATCCTTAATCTGTTCAATAGTTATTAAAAATACATACACAATAAGTGATTAGAAACATGATAGTCAAATGTGTGGGTTTCATAAATTATATGGAGTTAAGCAATGGATTGATATTCCTTTAGAAGTCTTTTGAGTTCATTTTGGTGCATGCACGTAAAAGACGGTTTCTCTGCATTTCTTTGATGTTCTGTGGTGACCAGAGGTTGATTTTCAGTCTGGTTCTGCTAGGTGGGTGGAAGTCAATCCAAGGATCTTGTTTACTCTCATGGGTTTACATGTGATGGTCGGCTGTGCATCTCTTGGACCATCAATATTGATCACTTGACCCAAATTTGACAATCTCTTCTCCGAATTGAAATTGTCAATAACTGTTCTAATGGTGTTAATGTTGAAAGCTGTTCTTTGAAAGAGTTGGTTGGTTGGTTATCTTGCTCCTGACTTGTGGCACTAGGAATTGATTTACAAAATCCTGTTGCCTTTCTGAGGAATTCACATGGGTCTCACAGCAGACGCAGTGTGAGAAAATCTCCTGATCAAGCTTTCATTTCCCTCTTTCCCGTTTTCTTTTCTGTCCAGCAAGCATTTGGTCTCACAGCGGATGCAGTGAGAACTTTCCCGGTAGAGCACTTACTTTTTCTCTTTTGTCCAGCGAGCATTGGGTCTCACAGCGGACGCAGTGTGAGAAAATCTCCAGGTCAAACTCTCATTTTTCCTCTTTCCTGTTTTGTCTTTCTGTCCAGCAAGCATTGGTCTCACAGTGGAGAAAGGCACAAACTCGCCTGATCGGTCGCTCCAAATTACAATTGCTCCCCGTTGCAGGCCAGCAGGGCCTGTCAGTCCAGGTACAGTGAGCTGCTATCACGGGCCCACTGGCCAAACAAACCACTTAAGATAATCAACCTTAGGGTATAAATACAGCTGAATTAGCCTACCTGTCTCCATTGACGGGTTATCAGCATCCCCCCTCCACCCCATCTACTCCACTAAAGTGAAAAGATGCATCTCAAAATCATACAGTCACTGCTGGAAAGGGTTCAAATATGCAAAGATGCTGGAAAACTGAAGAATCTGCAGGACCTTAAAGATTTTTCTGAAGAACGCTGCTCAGTTTAACTGTTCAGAACAAACAAGGGACTCATGCACAACCATCACAAAACAGAAAGACAGTCGAGGATCATCAGGTGACCACACAGAGTATTAAGAACCAAGGGTTCCCAAACTTTTGAATGGGGTTATTTTAATAGTTTCAGCATTTTTTTTTGTCTTGTGGACTAAATGTTAATATTTTTAATGTACAATATCTTACTCAGGACTGTACTAAATAAAAAATAACATGCATTTAGTATGATCTCTCTTAATTTTTGAAAATCACTCATATTTTCACAGATTCTGCAAAGGGTGCCCAAACTTTCGATCCCCACTGTATATATATATATATATATATATATATATATATATATATATATATATATATATATATATATATATATATATATATGCGATTTTAATATATCTAACTTTTAAAATGCATAGACATATATTTTCTTTCTGCAACTCTGAGTTGGGAGAGAAGGTTTATATTGAGCTTTGTGAGCCCAGTGAACCTGTGGCCCATTTTAGAAAGGAGGTAAAGTGAAAACTCTGCTCTTGTTTGTCTCTCTTTTCGAGGAAATAAAAGAAAAAAAGGCAGCCATCTGCTTCCCACAGTTAAGGACCTGACGCTGCTGAGGCATGGAGGAGAATGAGCTCATGATAATTTCAGGTGGATTTGTCTGAATGGTTTAGAGAGGGACTTTCGTAATGGCGGTGGACAAGAGAGGGCCTCGGGAGGATGATGTTATATCTTTAACAGTTTCTGATACTGAGGTTGGTGTTCTGCTGGGTTTTTCTTAGGAAAAGCAGGAGATATTTGAGGATGGGAAAAAAGCTGAGGCTGAGCCTTCTCAATCCTCCTGCCCTGGGTATGTAGAGCTGTTGGAGGTTATGGATCACGCAAAGTTGGACTTGCCATGAAAGTGCTCTAACAAGGTGATGCCGTGAAGCCGCCTTGATGAGCATTATGTTTTTGACCCCTGTAGAAAGAGCTTTCTTTCTGCGGGGGAGACATCCTCTCCTAATCTCCCTCCTTGCCATTTAAGCCCCATCAAGAAATATATCTTGCTTAAATGGCAAGGCATACGCAGCAGCAGGTCAGGCTGTGGCTTCATTACACATGATGGTGGTGCTTCAAGCATATCAGACTGATCTGCTAAGAGACCTGGATAGAGGCGAGGGCCTTATTCCTGATCAGGCAGCTGAGCTGCACTGCACCACGGATCTCTCTCCATGCTACCAAGCAAGCCACCTATGGCGACTATGGCGGCCATGGTGGTAGTGGAGAGACAACTGTGGATGAATCTGGCAGACATCGGGAAGAAAGAAAATGCTTTCTTCTCAATGCTCAGGTTTCGTCTTTTGAACTTTTCCGTATTTCCGTTGAGATGGTGATCGAGAAGTTCAGGGAGACAAAGCCGCGCTCGGCTGCTTTCAGATCCTTCATTCCACGAAGGTCCAGGTCTGAGCCCGAACAACATAGGGGTCCTAGCCTGTCTTGATCTGAGGATCAAAGAAGGGAACAGAAGGCTAGTGTCGCGGAATCATGGGTCACGAGGAAGTAAACAGAACCTAAGGGATGTAATCCAGACAAGGCAGCGTTCTCGTCCGAATCAGAGTGATACCTAGGTATCTACTCATTCCCTTTGGGGATTTTTAACTTCTGCTTTTATCCTCCCCTTCCTAATTCCCCTGTAACCATCAGCTCTCCACCTGATTGAGGTTAGCATAACAGTCTCCTATGCTGAACCTATAATGTTTTTTTGGTTCTATGTTCATAGCAACCACCTTACTGATGGTCTGGACTAAAATGAGGCGGCCCTTGAGCAGGGCTCCAGCTCAGGAGGGTGGGTGAGTATGTAACCCTTTCTGTATATACTTATGTGTATTAAATTGATGGTGGTTATGTGTCTACTAATAAATTCTATGAGTTTCCTTTTCAGTGCTCAGTTACAGTGTTACACTTGTCAGCACCAGCCATCCGGCTTCATGTTCCAGTATTAGGCGGCTGAGATCACAGGTTTCTGTGGGAGTCTCCTTGATCATCAGGCCTGGCACAGCACTGCAGGAAATTCCATGGATGTCTGGCCAGGCGGCTGAGATCACAGGTTTCTGCAGGAGCCTCCTTGATCATCAGGCCTGGCACAGCACTGCAGGAAATTCCATGGATGTCTGGCCAGGCGGCTGAGATCACAGGTTTCTGCAGGAGCCTCCTTGATCATCAGGCATGGTACAGCACTGCAGGAAATTCTATGGATGTCCGGCCAGGTCACCCTGAGGGGTCTCCTGACTGCTTAGTTGTGCTGTCGCATCCAGCGGGAAGTGGAGGTGGCAGTTACAGAAGTCTTCTTGTGTATGCTGCCTCAGGTGATGCTCCACTTGCCAGAGGTTTGTAAAATTTGAACTTGCCTCTCCCATGCGGTTCAGCGCCTCTGCGATGCTTAGGAACCTTTAGGTACACAAGCTAAACTTTAGTGTACTTTCTGAAAACCACATGGAGGTTAGTGTTGAGTTTGCACGCAAGACACTGCACACTTTCTGAAGTATTGTACGGAAAGGGTTATGCACTTCACCTTGTTCCCTTTCTTGAGATGATTAGACCTTGGTTCCTTGGGCTCCATTCAGCCAGTGTGTATTTGTTCATACACTTCAAGCATTGTTTCCCTCAACATGAGAGGCTATTTGGGGAATTATCATGGTAATTTAGCAGCGCTCCCCTTTTCCAAGAAGGGTCGCTTATGAGTGTGCTACTCTGAATTCGGAGTTCTTCTCTCATATGAGACTGTTTTTTCCCCCAGAGCGCTCCAGCATTATTTCCACAGATTGAGTTGATGACTCTCAAACATACTGTTTTGAGATGCACCATTCCATCTATGAGCTGCTCTATCAGAGTGCCGCGAGAGCCCCTCCTAAGAACAGTTTTTGCACATGAAGTCTTTGCGCACTTCCTGGAATCGACACTGTGGTAAGTTTGTATGCTAGTATTCTGCATTCTTTCTAAAAATCTATAGGGTGAGGGCTTCTCACGGTTGCTTCGTGCCCTTTCTTGAGTTGGTAAAAGCCCCATACATCTTGGGCTCCACTCCACCTATGTATCCTCGGATTCCTATATAAACAGGGTGTTGCTACTAGGGATCTGTTGAGACAGCCCCTTCAGCAAGCTTATGCGAAAGCAAGCGGTAGCCCCTGTGTGACAGGCAAGACTTGCTATGCTAGGTTCTTAGCCACATCCCTTTAAAGGAATCTTTCCTGATTCCAAGCCTTCAGCTCTACCCCAGGCCGAGGCCCTAACAATTAAGTTGGGTATTTAACTGTAACAGACAGCCATCTAAACGTCCCAGGGGCAACTCCCATGGCACAGATAGAGTTGGTACTTAGTGTTCGCCATGATTCTGGCCTGCACTTCCCTCAGCATGGCGGCGTGGGTATACTGTTCCCCATAGCGACACCTAGAGGACGCAGTTCGAAGTGAACTTCTCAGGTTACGAATGTAACCATAGCTCCCTGAGTAGGAAACGAGACACTGTGTCCTCTTGATCCCTACCATGCTTCGGACGCAAGTTTCAGACGAAGAAGTGAATGACGTTCTCCTGGTGCCTGTTTGTAGTGACGTCAGAGGTAGTGATGTCAGAGGCTGTCACCGGCCAACTCGTTGGTGTTTTTTCAATGTATGCTTCAGACATGGGTCGCGACGAGGTGTTCCCCATAGCGACCCCTAGAGGACGCAGTGTCTCGTTACCTACTCAGGGAACCATGGTTACATTCGTAACCTGAGACGTTTTCCATTTCAGAAAGGGACGTTTGTCAAACCAGAGAAAGCTGGGTAAGTCAAGCCCGTTTTCTAATAACCATACTTAGTTACCATGGTAACTTACTCCATGAACCTAACCTGGTCGGGAGCAGGTTTTCTTCTGTAAACTTAGAGTTTCTTACAGTATCCTCCCCCTTTTTAAAGCACGAGCGATGTTTAAATACTTCATTCATTAATGCACGCTGCAAAAATGCTTTAATTACTAATATTTTTCTTATTTCAAGTACAAATATATATATAATTTACAGTAATGTATCTGCCAGTGTGGTAATAAAAATAATCTTAATGCAAATGGAAAACAAGATTGTTTTCAAAGTCACTTAAATCATCTTTCTTCCATATTCTGTTGCCTGGATTGAACTTCGGCAGATTGTCTTGGCCATGTCTACATGTCTTAAATCTTTGGGTTGCTGCCATATGATTGGATGATTTAATATTTGCGTTAATAAGCAGTTGAACAGGTGTACCTACCAAGTAAGAGGTAAGTGTAAATTGTGAGAACTAAGCAGGTTTTCCTCACAAAATCTCATTTATGATGGAAATAACAAAACAATAATACAGCACATTAAATATCACCCCTTTTTATTTTATTTTTTTTATTATAATTTTTTTTTTTTTTTTGTTTTTTTTGTAGAATTTGTTGTGGGCATGCTCTTCGTTGTTTACCCAGGCAGTGAACTGAACGCCCTTCACACATGAGATCACAAATAAGTAGGGACAGCATCTGAACATTCTTTGTTGAATAAAAGTGAAAGCAGGTATGACCCTGACACTACAGTCGAATGGGCACATGGACATGGATGTTGGCAAAGAGTTGACATACAGTAAGTGAGAATGGGGGAGGCTCCTGGCTTCATGAGTGAAACTTGTATTAGCATGACTGAGGGTGAGATTGAGACTAAGGAAGGGTACTGTGTACATGAGTTGCCACTGTGAGAGTGGGCAGCATTCATCTGCCTGAAGAGATAATCCCTCTGTAAAGTCACGTCTCAGGAACTGGACAGATGGCATTGGCCAAGCCAACTGAACACGTGTGCGGTTGAAAGCATTTTCAGCATTTCCATGCCTTGGTTCACAGTAAATTCTGCTTTTCACAAACTTTATGCATGTGCAGCGAGTTAAATGTGCATTCTGGGAAGGCACTGTGCACTAGGTTTACTTTATTTACATGTTTGCATAGTTTTAATGTTCAGAATTTGTAACATTTTATAAATGAATACAATTTTTACAGTATTGAGCTAGGAAGTAAGAATTTAGAAGTAAATTATTTAAGAATATCAGTACACCGTAAAAAATGATATGATGAAAAAGTCATTACAACTTTTGTTTTTCATTAATTTTGACTCATAAAAAAAATTAAAGTCAGTTTAATGTAACTGAAATTCAAGGTGCAGGATGTAGTTCAGTGAACATTTTAAATTATAGCTTATTGGCACAAACCAGCCAGATATCTGAACATGGATTCATGCACAGTCAAATTTGTACATGAATTCAATATCAGAGTTTAACTTACATATTTTCTTTATCATAAAATCACATTATATTTGTCCCAAATTATTGTTAATGTTCATAACGACTTTATCCTAGACTGGAAGATCGTTTGACCCATTCATATTAATTTAGCGTAGAGGATAGTATGTGGAAAGGATGGTTAAAACATGTTGTATGAGCATAGAAATGTTCCGGCTGTAGCCTCACTGCATCCTTGGAATTGGTAATGACTGCATGTGGATTATGCAGGACCATACATGGGGGGAAATGTTCTGAGACAGATTCAAAATGGATGGAAGTGTATCCACTGAATTGAGCCACATCTACTACCACCATTTAATGTTTACACAATTATCTTAAGTAAACACGGATTAACTGAACTGACTGTATCAGACAATGGCACTTATTTTGTTAATTCCAAGTTCCT
The DNA here is from genome assembly GCF_023724105.1 of Carassius gibelio. NCBI lineage: Eukaryota > Metazoa > Chordata > Actinopteri > Cypriniformes > Cyprinidae > Carassius > Carassius gibelio. Next base: position 4,909,371 of record NC_068382.1, read on the forward strand.
GAATAAAAATTAGGTGTGGCATGTTACTTCTGCACCTTTACTTATAATGCTTCCAGTTATGGTCTATTAAAATGGGCTGTGCAAATTATTAAAACCATGCTTAAAAAAAAAAGAAAAACTCATTTTCTTAAGTTTTATTCAGTTTATTGGACTGATGAATTTTAAATGTGTTTATGTGTGAAAATTTTGTCTGCCCCTGACGTGAAAAAAAAAAAAAAAAAAAAAGATTTGTGAACTGTGATGCTATTTTTGAGCTGTAAAACTCAATTTATTTATTTATTTATTTAAATGGTATTGTAGTTACATGATTGTTGAGAAAAAAATAGCATTGTGATTAATGCTGTAGTCCCATTTAGCAACTTGTCAGCAACCATCTTTTTCAAGAAACACAACAGTTAAAAAAAATAGGGAAAAAAAGAGTGGGGTGCAACTTGTGTGTTTTATGTCATAGAATGAAACTTGAAAGTATCTTGAGATTCTTAACCACTGACCTTAGGATATTTAACCAAAATCCAATGAAAAAAAAAACATTGACTGTGGCATGATGGATACAGATACAAAGGGAGGTCATACTTCCACCACTCTAATATGAAAGCTTGGGGAGGAAAGAGATGTCGTAGAGTGAGAATCAAAATTGTTGTGTTGACCTGTACTGTACAGGGCAATCTAATTCTGTTTGTATTTTACAATTTATATGTCTGGGTTTATAAGTTTGGAATATGTTAAACGTTTACTTATCTGGATGGTTTCCTTTCATACGTTTGCAAAATATGTGTGCTGTTGCAGAAGAAGCATTCTTCTCTGTTGAAAAAGAAAATGAAGCGATTCTTTGACAAGCAATCAAGCGTTGGTTAATGTCTGTGGTAGGGATGCACCGAAATGAAAATTCTTGGCCGATACCGAAAACCGAAAAAGAGAAAACCAAGGCCGAAAACCGAAACTGAAACACCGAAAGAAATTATGCCATTTATTAGTACCATTGCATTTATTGCTATGACCGTGTACTAACTTTACTAAAATTAAGACTTTGCAATTGCATAAATTAATATTAAAGTTTCAAAGATAATTACAATTACATAACTTATTTAAAAAAACATAAAAATACATAATTACAAATGATGCAAATATTTATTAAGCACATTGCAACAATGCACAGTATAAAATAAAATTCAAACCAAAAATGTATCCCACTCGTGTATATTTAATAATAATGTACAGGCCTACTGGCCTGCAGAAAGGTTTTAAAATGAACAGTTCTCTCATAAAAACAAAGTGCATTTAGGTGAAGTGCATTTGAAATTGTTCTCTGTAGGACTAGAAAGTGCATCACTTCTCCAGTATAGGCAATAGGGTTGTCACTTCTGGGGATGGGGACTTCAGACAGTTAACCATCTAGCTTTTGAGCAGTTGAGCTTGTCATTTGCCTGACATTTGAGAAATATTTGAGAGAGTGTATTTAAATAGGGCCAGGGCATAAATAAACATTTTTATCAAATTAAAGCAGAAATCTAGCAGAAAATCTAGCATAAATATGGCTACAACCTGATATTATGTATGTTATGTAGTGTGTGTGTGTGTGTGTGTATATCTATATATATATATATATATATATATATATATATATATATATATATATATATATATATATATATATATAGTAGCCTAAGAACAAAATAGCCAATGTATTATTATTATTTGAGGCACTTTCTTGCAGAATTTCACTGAACATATCAGACAACGATGGTGCATGCCACTCATCTAGTGCAGAGACCAGTCTTTTTTTCTGCGCTCTGATCTGTCTCCTGCACTTGGCGCTTCTCCGTCTCCACGAGGGTTCTCCGCATCCAGCGCGGCCTGGATCATTTCTCTTGCGCGCTGCCTTATTTCCGCATCCAAGTAATGGTCTTTATAACGCGGATCAAGCACATTCGCGATGAAGTGCAGAGGATCCGAAAAGATCTCAGTGAGACGTGTGCTAACAGACTCTACAAGACTGTAGGCCTACTTTTCTTTGTTTTTACTTCCTGGTCCGTCTTAATCTCTTTGTTAGGAGACGCTTTAGTGCTGCGAATAAAGAAGAGAGAGAATGTTCTCAATGGTGTTAAGTGAATGTCGCGTGGAGCTCGTGGTCTGCGCTATGCAGGTGCACGTGCAGGTCGCGGTTTCTGTTTGCGTCATCACAACATTTCGGCCGTGTTGTTTCGGTGATAAAAGTCTATCGGCCGAAAACCAAAAAGGCCATTTTCGGACGAAAATTTTGGTGGCCGAAATTTCGGTGCATCCCTAGTCTGTGGTTTTGGGTGAAATTGTAAGGTTTACTTGGATGATGTGGTTATTTATTCTGATACCTGGGCTGACCACATTTCTGTATTGCATGATGGGTTTCGTTGTTTAGCCACTGCCTCCTTAAATTTGAACTTGACAAAATGCAAGTTTGTAAAAAAAACTATTCTATATATACTATATATGTATACTATATAGGATATGCTATTCTTGCATATCCTATACATACTGTACTACACGAAAAGTGTTGTAACAAAGTCCTTTTAGGCAAGTTGTGCCACTCGGCCGCCATCTTGACAATGCCTCCGGGCAGATATTTCAGACTAACAAAACCAGGCTCCTATCTAAATGAATGGGCAGAGAGTCAGAACTGCACTTTTACTGGTCACTGGGACATAAACACAGCATGTATAGAAACAGCAGTAAAATATGATAAAAATTGCTGAAAATGTTTGATGACTTTGCCCCAAAAGAAGGTTTAAAACACCTTTTTCTCCCCAGGTTATACTTTTACTAAGCATGCAAAAGGGTTCACAACACCAACTTCATTTACGTCTCTATCCAGAATGCCTTTTACTTAAAATTTAAGGTAACATATTTGTGGTCGATATAAAACGTTTTAGCTTGCTCCGGTGCCTTCACGTTGTTATCACCCTCTTCTATGTGGTTTCCATCTGATCTTGCACACACCACAATTCGCTGTTGCCAAATCATCTCCGCTGTCGCAAAACCTCAACTGTGCGCATGCATCAGTGGAACCAGACGATAGGCTTAAATGTTTCCCAGTTTGACTGTTAAAAGCAGATGATTGGCTTTCAAGTGGGAGGGGTGAGACATGTGCATACAACCTTATATAGTTTTCCTTATATAGTTGTATGGAGGATTTTTCTGCTAAATTTGCAGCACTTCGATGTGAATGTTGGTTATACTGCTATACCTATTTTCATTTTTTCATTGTGTGTCACTGCTAAGAGAGACAAGACACTGAGCCACTCACCCTAATACAGCCTTCCAGCATCCCCCAATCTGTCTAAATCAGCACCTTATCCCTGCAATCAAGAACTCACAGGAACACCTGTTATCTCACAATTTCTCTCTTGCTCTCACTCTCTCTCTGTTTGGTCTCTGAAGAGGTTTTGTGGATTCTGGCTTTCATCAGACATTGAAGTTGACAGGCAGAGAGACATTTGAAGACTGACATTTGGGGTGGAAGAAAAACCTGAACAGATCAGACAAAAGTAATTTACTGAGCAAACTCCCACAGGAGTGAGTAAGGGTCTGTCCCATTGGCTTAAATGTGCCGTTTTATGATGATAACTCTATGCTAGTCAGGTAGATTGAAAAACAAAGAATGAAACTTGTCCTAGAGATGCGAGTTGACTGATACTGTAGACAAAATAATCAATTCTGTCACTTCTGCTCTTCAATACACAACCACCCCCATATTACAGTAATGACAATCACTGAGAAAAACAAGATTTAAAAAAAAATAAATAAATAAAAACATTAGAGAAGTAATTCGATTTTTTCCATTAAGAACACTGGCTTTATTTTATACAATTTCACATTGTAAAATGTGTCCTGGATATGTTTTCATTCAGATTCATCCATAAACATGCAAGTCACCAGCAAAGCCAGAAATATCCACCGTACCTCTATACTGTTTATTTTCAAAGCTACTTTAAAATATCTATATATATTTTTTAAACCAGTTACAATCTATTAATAATTTATAGCTAAACTACAGTAAAGCTACTACTCTGAAGAAGTTATTAGCTACACTGTGAGGCACTTAGGAACAAGTGGTTTACAGTATAATGAATCTACTAAAGAGCTAGGTCTTATTGAATGTTATCCATAATTCAATCAGCCATATATTTCTGGGTCAAAAAAAAAAATTTAATTAATGAATGAGCAACATAGCAATTTACTTGAATAAATCAGACAATCCAAAGATACATTCATGAACTTACATATCCATGTATGGTAGCAAGAAAAGTATGTAAACCCATTGGAATTGGTTGGGTTCTGTAATAGGTCATAAAATATCATGTGATCTTCATGTAAGACAAAAACAATGTGCACAAACAATAATAATCTTTCATGCCCTTTGAACACATCCCATTAAACATTCAAAGTGCTGTGAAAAAAAGTGAACTTTACCTTGTTTGTTTGTGAGCTGTTCACGAGCTCCTTATTTGCTGTGAGCAGTTAAAAGGTCCACTGTTCTTTAAAAAGGTCCTCCAGATCCTGCACAAGGGTTAAAACATTTACTAATATGAAACACAATGCATTAAAAGCCAGGGCCACTTTTTTGTACTGTGATCTTTGAATGAAAGAGAGAAAGTAAATTTGTGACTTGCTGTCGATGGTGGATGGTTCAGGCTTGGACTCGGGATACATCATTCTGCATTCATATTTATGTCAATCAAATGATCTTTAAAAATCTGGCCTAATTTATAAAAAGGTGCTAAAAGACTTATTTGAAATCATTTACTTGTCTACACATTTTCTATATGGTGAATGGCACAAAGTGCACTATAGAGTAGGAATGTCCAAAACTGTTCCAAGAGGGACACCTTTCAATAGAGTTTATCTCTATCCTCAATGAAACACATCTGTAAAACCTCATTTTCATGGTCTTCAGGATTACCAGAAACTTCCAGGCAGGTGTACTGGAGCCAAACTCTGCAGGGAGGTGGACCTCCAAGATTAGGAATCGACACTTTAGATGAGATCTCTTATAGGTGGCACCCTGGCTTATTTTTCAATCAGAAATTATGTCAAAGCATCATGGAAAAGTGACACTCATCAAGTCACATCACAGGTACTTTGAAAACAAAATAATAATATACCATATGTGATGCTGTTGTTCCAAACCCATTAGACTATTGGTTGTCTTCGAAGCACAAATTACTTGAGAGGGTTCAGTCTCACAATTAAACATACATTTACCCAAATATTAGACATTTAAAAGAGATCATAAATCCTTTGATAATGTAGAATAAATCCATAGGAATCAAGCAAAGTCCTCTCAAGTGACTATTGACCAGTGCACATACACAGAGTACATTAGATATGGTAAAGGGAATTGTAAATAGCTTTCTTGACAAAGGAGAGCCAATGAGGTTTGTCCTTGCACATCTAGCAAGTACAGTGGAACTTCTGGTAAGTATATTTGATGTGCTCTATGTATGTGTGATGACCATGTGTTGACTTTATACGTGAGTATAAAGTTTAACACACTGCCCTGACCTGAGCACTCACAGCTGGATGATTGACATGCCCCATATGGAGACAGTGATTGCGGTGCACCTGTGCCCGCACAACACCACCACCTGAAGGACGTCAGCCCTGTCTGCCTTAGCTTACAGCGCTGCTGGCCAAGCCACCTCTGCCCTGCATGCCATGGCTATCCTGCAGGTCCAACAGGCCAAGGAGTTAAAACAAATGCACAAGGGTAGTACTTACCTGAGGTGACCGGAGCAACTAACAAAGTCCCGTCATGATCCTCCTGCTGCCACCGCTCCATTGAGGGCAGACCGACTGTCTGCTTATTGCTGACACTGGCAACCTGGAGGGGGAGCTGGTCTTTTCCATCAGATGGCGGACACAGAGCCACTCTATCCCCTGGAGGAAGGCCGGGTGGAGAATCATGTGTTCCTTTTTTGTTCTGTTCCACTGCTGGCCCAACAGTAAGTGGTACCCACACCTTCACAACAGATGCTTCCAGGTCATGGTGGGACCTAATATGCAGGCAGCTTCGGGGTCCTGAACAGGGCCTTGCTAGGGAGTTGCTAGCAGTGCTTCTAGCTTTGCATCTACACTATAGACAGGCGGAGACACAATTTAAACAATGTCCAAATAAAAAAAAAAAAATTCATCTTGTAGCTGGTTTAGTTAAAGCTTACAGTTTACAAATCTCTGGAAATACCATGCAGAATGTTTGATATGGCAATAAGCTCCAGCATACTAAGGGTGTACTCAGACTAGGCACGGTTGCCATGAACCGGGCCCGAGTACGATTGTCCCCCCTCCCCACTCCCCCTCTGGCCTGCACTCACATATAGCGTTTCAGCATTCGTGCCGGAGCACGCTTACGTCATTATGGTGCGACGGTTTCGGGATAAACAGGAAGAGCGGCGCTCTCTGAACACAATGGAGTCCATCGCTCTGTTTTCTTTGTGGATAATTTTATGTTGTTTGGTCCACAGCCCTCTCACAGCCTGTTGTTAAACAGATGTGTCGCCTTAGTGGTGCGAAAATTTTCACGTAATCGTGCTGCTCGTATGAGGATGTTTGCAAGGTACCAGCTGAAGTGCAGCAAGGACTTTGCAGTTTTTAGTTTTTATGCGTTTTGCACCTCTGCCGTACACCAAAGCGACCCTTTCCCTGCCATGTTGGTTTTGGAGCGTCGCAAAACCGTGACGCAATGCGTCTTTTTCCGTGCTCCGGCATGGTTAGCGCTCACACTGCATGCGAACCGCGCCCGAGTCCAACTGAACCGTGCCCTGGCCCTCCTCTTCCAAGCGGGCCAGGGCCAGCCAATCGAGCCGCGCCCGGGCACGTTCGGAGCACTCACACTAGTCAAAAGAACCGCGCTTTGGTGGTCAAACGCACTCGGGCACGGTTCAAACTGGCTAGTGTGAGTACACCCTTAGAGCCATTATGTTATGTCTTCAGAGATGTTAGCAACACAGTTTAATGTTGTATGCCAAATTGTCAATGTGCACTAGAGTTCAGAAACAGTAGACAGCGTTAAATATAAAGGTCCAATTTTGAATGACCTTTGACTGACTTCCAGAAACAAGTTCAACTGTATTGTAATGATCAGTCAGAAGCATGTGGATCCATTTACAGCACTTTATAATAAAGCAAGTTCAACAACAGGCAATGGTCAAACAATAATTGCCCAACAATTGCAACAATTGCCCAAAACTAAATCCAGTAAACAGATTGGTGTAGTGTGTGGTGTTACATGTCATGAATCAGACTCCAATGTCCACCCGAGGGCACCCTCACCCGAGTATTAATAAAATATGGCCCTGAGAGCTAAATGCTAAAGGAATTTTAGGGTTTTGTTGACTTCTAAAGTTAGAAGTCAGTGGAAATGAGTCTAAGTTCTGCGGGACTATAGTTAGAACAATATTTAGCAGAAGTGTTTTGTTTTGGGGAAGTTGTAGTGACAGATAAGGCTGTGGTTACTATGAGGAGAGATGTGAAAGTTCAAAGGTGTAGCTGCTAATCTTCAAGTCATCTAGAATAACAAATGGTATTACATTTTCATTTACATTTAGTCAGTAGTGTGCCGTGGGGTTTCAGTCGGGGCCTCCATTAAGAAACTGTAACTACATACCCTTACACATCTATCTTACACATCTCTGTAACAGCTAACGCAGCCTTATGCATATAATTCATATATTGAGCCGCACACAGGCTCTCAACGACAACGACAATGACAGCTGATCAGCAATTTCAACAGCAGGCTAGACGGGGGTGGGTTAAATTCAGAGTAAATTTCCCTACATGGATAAATTAAAGTAATCCACCAGCACACGATTCACTGTGAACATTCATGTCTCTCTAACATGATGATGCAAATGTTGGACATTCACACACCAGGCTTATAAACCATCACATACACCTCCATAACAATGTGCATGACTCAATACACGTCGATTAATAAAGCACTCACCTCTCACCTGTAAATAAAGCCAGTGCGTCTGTCATTCCATGTCCCTTTACTCATATAAAAAAATTTAACATAGCCAAATACCTTCTTGGGCTCGGTGCTAGCTGTTGGCCACTCATAGATACAATTTATCTTTGAAAACCGTTGTTAGCGAATTCGGGATAAGTAGTTTATCCTTCAGTTATTACTCTTTTTTTTTGCAAAAGTGTGCCTTGAAACAGGCAGTTTGGCAATAAGATCCTGTGTAGAGGCGCCGGTGACAGCGGCTTGGAAATTCCTAACTAAACACTGTTGCCGCGGGTTGTTTTTCGTGTCTGCTGGTTGAAGCGACCTCAGAGACGTGATATTTATCATATTTTTATCAAGAAAACCTGGCAACTCTAGCTGGAGTAAGCACTGGGCAAGTACCTGGTCCTAGAGGGCACGTACCTTGTCCCAGAGGGCGTGCTGTCATGGAACGTCAAAATTTGATTGGCTGATGACTCTGTCACTCTTGCTCATTACAAATAAGGTTCGACGTCTTTCAACTAAAGGCAAGCACTATCTGTAGTGCAGGCCCTGTATTCTATGGTATTTATCATAGACAGTAAAAGAAAGCGACACCATTGGATTCAACGGAGACAAGAGAAGTCAATTACTTGATTAGAAGCACGCACTTCCTGGGGGTCGAGCGTACTGCGCAGACTCCAACTGCGCTTGATGACGTAGATGTCACGTGAGCAACCTGTCTTACAATTGTAAGGCTTCTTATCGCTGTGCCAAGGGAAATCTGAATCACCCACCGAATCTTGCAGACGTTGTTGAATAATTTTGTCCCGTTGCTTTTATGGACTCTCTATGCGCTTCACCCTTGACTTTATGCCTCCACGTCCCCCCGATTGCCTCATAGACAGTAAAAGATTGCCTGCGAGCTTCTCCTCCTGTCCATATGGTAATTGTCACAGGGTAAGCCTGCGACTATGCATGGACTACACACACACATACACCAGCGTCATGTATTACAGTTTGATAGCCAACATAGATTCATGTATGCATGGACCTGTGTAACATTCGATGTCACTGTGTGTTGTAAACTTGCTGTATGATGTCCTGTATGTAGTTTTTACCTGAGTTAAATGAGAACTAGTAACCATAGCACAAGTGCATATGATGATAGCATAATAGAATTGTCTTTTCTCATATACAGAAATAAATCACCACTACACGAATTTGATTCACATAGTTTATTGAATACAGTGTAAGAGAGATGCAGATTATGCTTACTTATGCATTATGCATCTTGTTCATGTCAGTGATGTCATCGGAGAGTCCATTCTCCTAACTATAAGAGAGAAAGGTTTCTCAAGTAATTTGTTTCCTTTGAATATGTATGTTATGTATACTTGCATATGATTTATTGCATGTATTTTATTATTTTTGTTATTGTTTTTGTTATTTTCATTTTTATTATGTCAATTGTCAATTGGAGTCAATTGGAGCCTCCAACCGCTCAAGGCGTCCATAAAAGTAATTTCTCTACTGTGCGACACAGAGTCGCAGGTTATGACGCAATCATTAGCTTGTTTTTACAAAAACTGCTTTTATGGGGCCACAACGTAAGATACAAGGTAATGGGGCCTTTTATAAATTTTTGTGTTTCTTTAGAAATAATGAATGGACAAATGGGGTCTTTAAACGCCTCAGATGTAAAGTTATTCACAGTCAAAGTGACGTCAAAATGAATGGGAGTCAATGGAATGCTACAGTAACAGCAGGCGGGGGTCCGCTAGCCAATGGCGGCGCTCAGGGATGCTTCAATAAAATATGAAAACCCTGCCCCCCTGGTATTTACACAGTGTATGTGCTGGCCGCAGACTTCTTCTTCTTCTTTTTTTTTTATGTAGGATATTCCAGTTCAACCTCAACGAAACTAACCATAGGCCATTTGGTAGACATTACACAAATAATAATAATAATAATAATAATAAAAACATTTTTTACATTTTTTTTTTTTCATAGGGCAAGCAGAGAAGGCCCTGATGGTGTGTGTGTGTGTGTATATATATATATATATATATATATTTTTTTTTTTTTTTTTTAAGCTGATTCTTGAAGATGGCTAAGGACTCGGATTGAGTTGGGCAGGTCATTTCCCCAGGAAGGAATATTTAATAAAAAAAAAATCCATGAAACTGATTTTGTGCCTCTTTGGGATGGCACAATAAAGAGACATTCACTTGCAGAATGCAAGCTTCTAGAGGGCACAAAAGTCTAAAGTAATGAATTTAGGGGTGCAGAGTCAGTGAAGGTTTTGTGGGCAAACATTAATGCCTTGAATTTTATGCGAGCATCTATTGGTAGCCAGTGCAAATTTATAAATCGAGGTGCCATGCACATTCTTTTCAGTCAATTAAAAATTAATCTTGCTGCCGCGTTCTGGATAAATTGGACAGTTTGATAGAACTGGCTGGAAGACCTGCCAAGAGAGCATTGCAATAGTCCAGCCTGGACAGAACAAGAGCTTAAGTATACTAGTAGTCTGTAGTTCTCTTAAAGAGATGGGTAAGTGAAAATTAGGCTGCTTTTTTACTCACCCCCAAGGCATCCTAGGTGTGTATGACTTTCTCCTTTCAGACGAATCCAGTCAGAGTTATATTAGGAGTTGTCTTTGATCTTTTAAGCTGTTTCATTGCACTCAAAGGGTGTTGCATTCCTTCAGTCCAAAACACGTGAAATAAAAAAAAAAGCCATTTCATAAAAATAAAAAACAAGTGTCTCACATGGCTCAGGGGATGAACAAAGGCCTCCTGTATCGAATCCATGAGTTTTTGTAAGAAAAATATCCATATTCAAAATGTAGTAATCACTTTAATCTAGCTTGTGCTCACTGTTGTAAACTAAGCAGTTCCACGGAAATTATGTATGAGGTCAGCTTGTTTGATCCTTTTTGTTGGTTGCAGTGGGTGAATATGAGTTTTTGTGTAAATGACTTTGTGTGTGTGTGAATGTGTTTACTTGCTGGTTGTTTTGCTGAATATATGACTGTGTGGATCAAGGCATCAGTGTGAAATCAAAGTAAAATCAAAAGTTGTGCTTGTTTAAAGGGTTAGTTTCAACCAATAATCAATATTATGTCATTAATAACTCACCCTCATGTCGTTCCAAACCAGTTAGACCTCCGTTTATCTTCGGAACACAGTTTAAGATATTTTTGATTTAGTCCAAGAGCTCTCAGTCCCTCCACTGAAGCTGTGTGTACGGTATACTGTCCATGTCTGTTGTGAGAGAGTTCAAAACACATCAGTTTGTGATATCCGGTTAGCGAACGAATCATTCGATGTAACCGGATCTTCTTGAACCAGTTCACCAAATCGAACCGAGTGATTTAAAACAGTTCTAAAACAAAATGTTAAATATAAAAGGGGTGTGCAATATCAATATCTCAATATTTTCTGGGATTTTATTGATAATGATAATTAGACAATATTTTGCTGAGTGTGTTATTGTGCTGGTACTTTAAGGAATACCATTTGGGCTGTTACCAAGCAAATTAAATCAGTATTGACAAAATGAATCTTTGCAATACAGAGAAAACACAGAAGCTGCACTGTACAGGACATGTTTTAACCTGCAGCTACAAATGCATTAATAGTGTTTTGATATTTGAAACATAAAATGTTGAATACTGATATTTGAAAAAATGAAGATACTTTAAATATGAAATTAGGTGGCAGGAAGGAATCACCATTATGTTGCTCACAGATGCAAATTGGTCTTATATTTGTTGGCGAAATAGAGAAAGAACAGTCAATATTGTGTCAACAATGTCACTTACGTTGTGGACACAATATTGACTGTTCTTGCTTGATCTTAATATTATTATTTATTTATTTATTTTTCTGAACTGCTGTATAAAATCAGTATTACATTTGCTATATGAAATGAAATAAATAAAATAAATTGCTGCCCCAATATCTTGAATTTTCTGATCACGCATCTTAATAAACTGAATCATGCAGTGAAAGAATGTACACTGGTCTAACCTAGCCTTCCTATTGCTGCTAGACGTTAGCTAACTTACATGGTAGCTCTCATGAGTCAGGGTTAGCAAGACAAATTAACTATATTTACCTTTTGGATGACGAGGCACAGGTACCTTAGTCTTTTGTTCATCACCACACCAAGACAAATACAACTGGAAAAGGAGAGAGGACTTCACTTTCTGCGGCTCTGTGACGTGCCGATCAATGTGTGCTACACTTCTGTACAGCTGACACGCAGCGAAAGGCAATGAAATTCGACATTGAAGTTAATAAACCCGACCTGATATTTCGAATTTTTTATTTGATTGACAGGGAAAGCTGATCGCAAATAGAAACACACACACACACACACACACACACATATATATATTTGTTTAGAAAAATAAAAGTAAAACATCCCCAAGAAAAAAATGGCAGGAGCTCAAGCCACCTTTGATGTCTATGTGCGCACGTGCCTGCTCCCAAGGGGACCATCTAATAATGTCTTTCCATCATTCGCCTGATTTCTCTTTCCTTTTTTGTCTTCCATCTCTCTTTCCTCCTTGTCACATTACATTTGGCAGCACTCTTGGGGAAAAGGGCAGCGTGGCTGTGGAAGAGTCAAAGCTCCAGGCTGACAGGCAGAACTGTGGTAAAGGTTACCCAGGGAGGGGGGCCTGTGGCTGAGCCATCACACAGTGCTCAGTAGCCGTCCCCGGAGAACCTGCCATCAGTCCAACATTCATCACAAACTCGCCTGGCTTATGCACCTAAAAACACCCTGGAATGGCTAGGGGCACAAGAACATACTTTGATATATAGAAAAATCCTACACACGTGTTGTTCCAAACCTTCCTGTTGTTTATATTTTCTTAGAACACAAAGGGAGATTTTATGAAGAATCCTCATATCTTACATCATACAGTTAGTTTGAGAAACAGACGTAGATTCAAGATTCATTATTCACTGATATTCTTCTCTCAAATGCTATTCTTAATTCTGCACTGGATCATTAATGATACTCACAGAAACCAATGGAATTTTTGCATCCAAAACTCAAATTCATTGCTGAATCTGAATGCAGATGCACACATTTTTATTATTATTATTTTTAAGACAGATTATCAGTTAATAAAACTTATTTTTTATTTTTTTTGTTCTTCAAAGTTATAACATGGAAAACTCAAAATAGTCATATTTACTAACCTGAAGGTACTTTTATGATACTTGTATGAAACTTGACCAAAAAAAAGAGCAGCCAAATATCCATCTGTGGTTCAGTGTTCCACAGAAAACATAACAGCATGCAAGTCACACATTCGCCAACTTAGTGAATGTTTACAGAGACAGAAAGGGCATCATGCACAAAATGACAGAGGATAACAATACTAAACTTTTAAGTCATTCTTAAAACAAACTCGTTTCTAGGAGAGGCATGACAAATGAAAGCAATAATTATGTGCAGCAAATATTGCTGAGGACAACTTTCTCAATCAGTTTAATGCCGGATTCGCACAAAGATTATTCTTGAAAGATGGAGCAGTTCCCTCTTTGTCTGGAGAAGGTGTTGTTTGGACCACAACCGGTAAGTGTATTTTATTATTTAAGTTTGTGCATTTAACAGTTTCTGTAACTTATTACACAAAGGGCAACGCTGTTTAGCTTTGTTAACTAGATGTTATGGTTGTGCAAAAAAACGAATGCGATTTTGATGCGCATTTCGTCAGTAAAAACGCTCCTGTGACTATAAATGCATCTCCCACCTGCCCACTTGCTTCTCAAAACTACTCCAAAACTAGTCCAATAGCGTTTGCAGGAGGGCAGTGTGCTGTAAATTGCTGTCGAATCACAACACAGGAACCGCTGGCCCAATCAGAACTCGTTATGTATTTCTGAAGGAGGGACTTTATAGAACAAGGAAGACATCAGCCCGTTTTTATGACAGTGAAAACAGCTGTATACAGATAGGTGAATTATGTGAAAAATACTGTGTTTTTTAAAACGGGAAACATGAACACGTTATATTGCACACTGTAAACACAATCAAAGCTTTAAAAAAGCACGTAAAACGGGACCTTTAAAGTTGCTGTAGGGAACTTTTGTTAAAACATATTTTTTACATATTTATTAAACCTGTCATTATGTCCTGACAGTAGAATATGAGACAGACAATCTGTGAAAAAAATCAAGCTCCTCTGGCTCCTCCCAGTGGTCCTATTGCCATTTGCAGAAAGTCATGCGCTCCCGGTAAAAAGTAACCAATCAGAGCTGCGGTCCATAACTTTGTTTGTGTTCAAAATTTAGAAAAATGTATATAATAAGCGAGTACACCATGAATCCATTTTCCAAACCGTGTTTTTGGCGTGTCCTGAATCACTAAGGTGCACCTATAATAAGTGTTTATATTCGGATTATTTTAGATTGCTTCGGGGGTTCCGCGGCAGAGTAACCCAGTACCTTTGTGATTCTTCATAGACATAAACAGAGAGAAGTAGTTCCGGCTACGATGTTCTTTCGCAAGACGCAAGCAGTTCTGTTTATTAACCGCTAGAGCGTCAAAAGTTCCCTACCGCAGCTTTAAACAGTGAGCTAATTGTACTGTTGCTTTAATACCCACAGAATCAGAGAACAATTCATGTTCATGGTTCATGTTCACAAATCTCTTTCTCCTTCACACACTTCTGCATTTAATGTGTCAGTAGGCCTACTTTTCTTTGACCCACCAACAGCCAACAGCTCCATCTAGAGGCCAAGAAGGCTCTAAAGGCAAATACACATCAAAAGCATGTAAACACGTCTTTCACAAAGATCTGAGCCTAATATCTCTTTATCTCTCCTTTCCGAGAAGAAACTTTTGAAATTGCTTTGATGTTCCTCTTTCATGTCTCAGGATGCAAAACCATTCATGTGTAAAATGAAACCTGAAGATTATATTGAGATGTCTTTAATGGTAATTTTGGTATCTTGACAAGTCTAAACACAGTTTGAAATCTCTTCTGAAATTCTAGAAAAGACATGAGATTACTATGATCTTTTTCTCAGGAGAAACATCTTAGACGCAGAAGATGTAAGGGAAATAAAATTCTCTTTTTTTCTAATAGGAAACACACAAACACAAATAAAATTAAACAAAAATATTCTTAGCTTTATTTTACACAGCACCCCACAGTAATATATGGTCATGGTCATATTTAAGTCACAATATCTTGAGAGTGCGCTAACCACAGACCTTAATTCAGGCATTTAACCAAAAAGATTGACTTCAGGACGATGGAACAGGAGGTGCTAAATTGCTAAACTCGTTTCCGGGTTTCGGCTTACTAAAATATGTCTTCCCTGCAGCACTCTATTTGTCTTGTTCTTGACTCATTCAGCAGTTTTTGTAGCTTTGAGTTTCATTATTGTTCCTTTCAAACTACAAAGAAGAGGTCCATACTGCAGCTTATTCGGACAGGAACAGCCGTCTGTTTAACATGTAAAGTACCATGTGAAGATGACTGATAAAACTCTGCTTACTCTGGGCAAGATGCATAAAAACCAGACAATGAGAAAGGAACACATATTGGGAAAGTGACACACTGACCCTAAAAGAGGAAGGAATGAACCAGAAACAGGATGCTTGAGCTCCATGTCAGAGAATTTCTCCAATCACAGGGCAGAATATTTCTGCTGTCACTAAACCTTCCCCCACAGTATATGTCAATTTACCCTGTTTACATCACACAAAGCCATTCCCAGGCATGACAGGGCCACAGAGTTCATGTGCCTGCTAAAGATGTACTGTATACTCTAAAAGCGTCCGTACATTAAATATGTCATCTTTGAGAAGAGAGAGACGCATGTCCTCGGGGAGTAGGAGGAAGATTACAGTGGGAGGATAAAGCAGGGAAAGTTTGGTGGGAAAACCAGAGAAATACTTTATTTTCTCCAATGCTTTAGGTGTTCTGATGCATATTCTTGCGTTTCACCAACTGTCAACTACCAGTACCGTCTTCTGTACTTCTTAAAAAGATGGTCTTCTACGACACCTTATGTGTTTTTTTTAAGGCAGTTGGCATCTAGCTATAAATGAATACAATTTAACTAACTTAACTATGTTTTCAATCTTAAGGGCTGCCCATGAATATTCAGCACAAATTTCTGAAACCATAAACATTTTAATTTGAATTAATAGCCATTAATGTGTCTATTCACACAAACATTCCCACTTGTCAGTGCAACAGAATTTTTTATGGGTGCACTCACTTGTAAGAAGCATAGAACTTGTAGAACTCGTGTTTACAACTTGTAAATTAGGAGTTTATGAGAGCTCTGACTTGTAACACATGACCGCCAGACCACCTGACCTCTGCAGAATCATTTTTGCCATTGATAACGTTGCCAAAGGAAAATGTGATTTCTAATCAGAGTATGTGAACAGCTCAGAGTAGAACATCATGGGTTTTCATCTTGTACTGTAATTACTGTAACTGCTAGTTTTATATATAGTTCTAAATGTTTTTAGATGAGTGAATATAAATCAATAATTTCATATCGTATTCGGTAGCTTTATTTCATGGACCGAATTTGAGCTATTAATTAGTTGCTTATTAGCATGCATATTGGCTGTTTATTGGTACTTATAAAGCACAAATGAATGCCTTATTCTCATTGACCGTATTTTAGATCCCTGAATCCACCCCATACCTAAACTTAAACTACCGTACTAGCTATTAATAAGCATTTATCTACTGCAGTATTTCATGGGAAAAGCAGTTTATTAGTAGTTTAATTTGATCTCAATGCATCATGGGAACAGGAAGTCACTGCTGAGCTACTTTTTAACATCACATTGCAAACATTTTGCAGTTTTTTTTTTTTTTTTAAAGCCCTGTGCTTTGTAAACACACCATTAGAGAGCAAAATATAGGCTATCTATTAGGTCTGTCACAATTAATATCCATCAACATTGTCAGTAAATGATGTTTGATGTTTTTAGAAGTTGATGTACATTTCAGTTTGACTCTCGCTGCCTGTCTCTCTACCCACATATATATGCAAAGATGGGGAGTACTGGCACCTATATTTCCCACAGCTCCTCTCAGTTCCTTTTCTTCATGCAGAGAATCACTCCTTGAGTGAGATGACCTAAATACAGACACAGCTCCACACTGCACACAAGCCCGCCAGGCTTCGTAAAAGGAGGGAGGAAAACACTGGGAGTAATGCAGAACAAAGTTTGAGACATTAATCTTTTTTTTTCTCTTTGGGCAGGAGAACAGTTACGTAAAAGCCATCTATAATTCCCTTCATGCGGATCAAAGGAATACAAGAACCCAATCTACATACATGCGGCTACACACCCACAGGCACACACATATGTATGTGTGTGAGAGAGTGTGTGGGGGGGGGGTCTTCCTTTCTTTAAGTAATCTATAAACCAACATTAAACAGTCTTATTTCTGCTACTAGTCCTACTAAACTGGCCGATCAACGATAAACAACTATTGAAACAAGACAACTACAGGGCTTCTTACCATGTGTTGAAACCTGGTTTATAATCATTCTGGACCTTACATTTAACCCTGGGTATAGGGGAATATTTCACACTTGTAATTTGGAGAGGTAATCATCATTTTTGACCCAGAGTTATGAAATCCAACTGCACTGCTTTTGCATTGCTTTGAAAAAAAAGTGAACATAGGGAAACAATGTTGTATTAGGGGCTAATCACACATAAATATATAAAATAAATATATATGTAAATTCAAAGTTTAGACAAATTTTTGTGGAAATAGAGCTGTGCATTTTTATGCCTGATACTGCAAAATATGCAAAGTGTGTGTAGTAGTCTAAGGGGCCATTCATACAGAATGCATTTGTGTTGAAAAACTCGAGACTTAGAACATTGGAATATAAAAAAACACATGGTTTGGAGATGCATTTTTTAGAAGTTGATCTGTCTCGCAAAAAAAAAAAAAAAAAGTCTTATGTCCAATAGACTACAAAAAAAATGCAAGGGGTGAGTGCAATGGTCTAGGGGATCAGTGTTGCTAGATGAACCACTGAATCTTGCGAATTTACAGCATCTTGCACATGATACAGCTTTCTAAGAGTGTTCTCTGCTAGAAAAAATGTTTTCTTAAAAAAAGCATTTTAAATAGTATACTTGGTTATTAAATTATTTATTTTGCATTTATGCTGCATTCTGTGTGAACAGTCCCTTAAAATGTTAGTTAGAAGTTAGAAGCTTTGAAAAGCCACCTGAGAAATTGGACAGCGTGTACCTCAAATCAAAGACTTTATTAAGACTGTGTCTGTTCCTCGAATAGTGAGGTCAAAATATAAATATAATGTAGGATCTAGAAAAAATCTTAGCGCAATTAAACCAGAAAAATGTAAAGTAAATGAACAAAAGATCACCCACACCCAAAGCAGCTATTGTAAATGAAATGATCACAGATAATAGTTTTGATGTACTCTGCTTGACGGAAACCTGGCTAAAACCAAATGATATTTGATAATGAGTCCACTCCACCAAACTACTGTTATAAGCATGAGCCCCGTCAGACTGGTCGTGGCGGAGGTGTTGCAACAATATATAGTGATATTCTCAATGTTACCCAGAAAACAGGATACAGGTTTAACTCTTTTTAAATACTTCTGCTAAATGTTACACTGTCAGACATGCAAAAGAAATCTAATGTATCTCTTGCTCTGGCTACTTTGTATAGACCACCAGGGCCATATACAGAATTCCTAAAAGAATTTGCAGATTTCCTCTCAGACCTTCTAGTTACAGTTGATAAAGCGCTAATCATGGGAGATTTTAATATTTACGTTGATAATACAAATGATACATTAGGACTTGCGTTTACTGACCTAATAAACTCTTTTGGAGTCAAGCAAAATGTCACCGGGCCCACTCATCGTTTTAATCATACACTAGATTTAATTATATCTCATGGAATCAATCTTACTGCTATAGATATTGTATCTCAAAGTGAAGATATTACAGACCATTTCCTTGTATCGTGCATGCTGCGTATAACTGATAGTAACTATATGTCTATATAACTATATGCAGAACTATTGTTCCAGCCACCAAAGAAAGATTCGCAAATAACCTGCCTGATCTATCTCAACTGCTATCTGTACCCAAAAATACACATGAATTAGACGAAATGACTGACAACATGGGCACTATTTTCTCTAATACATTAGAAACTGTTGCCCCCATCAAATTGAAAAAGGTCAGAGAAAAACGTACTGTGCCTTGGTATAACAGTAATACTCACTCTCTCAAGAAAGAAACTCGTAGTCTTGAATGCCAATGGAGAAAAACTAACTTGGAAGTTTTAGAATTGCATGGAAAAACAGTATGTCCAGCTATAGACAGGCTCTAAAAACTGCTAGGGCAGAGCATACACACAAACTCATAGAAAATAACCAAAACAATCCAAGGTTTTTATTTAGCACTGTGGCTAAATTAACAAATTACCAGATGCCACCTGATTCAAATATTCCACCAACGTTAAATAGTAATGACTTTATGAATTACTTCACTGATAAAATAGATAACATTAGAAATACAATAGCGAATGTAGATTCTACAGCGTTTAACACTTCAGTTTTTATCCAAAGATAAACTGCAGTGCTTATACAACCATAGGACAAGAAGAGCTAAATAAACTTATCACTGTATCTTAACCAACGACATGTTTATTAGATCCTGTACCCACTGAATTACTGAAAGAGTTGTTACCTGTAGCCGAAGAACCACTTCTCAATATCATTAACTCGTTATCTATAGGTCACGTCCCAAAACCATTTAAGCTGGCGGTTATCAAGCCTCTTATTAAGAAACCAAAACTAGATCCTAGTGTACTGGCAAATTATAGGCCTATTTCAAATCTTCCATTTATGTCAAAAATTTTAGAAAAAGTTGTGTCTGCTCAATTGAGCACCTTCCTGCATAAGAATTTAAGAATTTCAGTCAGGTTTCAGGCCCCACCATAGCACAGAAACTGCACTTGTTAAAATTAAAAATGACCTGCTCCTTGTGTCATGGAACGTTCTGCTACGCCCTCCTCTGGCGGCATCAGATCCCTCTCTCCTGAATATTAGGACTGCATTTCCCAGTGTCCCTCTCCCCAATCATCCCCGTCTAACCCTGCTTAATTATCTTGATTACCTTCTAGTATTTTCACCTGCACCTTGTGTTCTCCCCTTAATATTGACTGCTATTCCCTTTTATATTTTGTGAAGTTTTGATTTACCCCTGGTCTGTATTATTATCTCTGATACTTGTAACCCGATTGTTGAGATTATCTGAGTTCTCTGCGAACGTCTGCTTAAGTTCCTTTTCATTGCCAGCCTGAGTTTATGTCAGCTGTTCTCTGCTTACTCACCTGTGTTAATAAACTGCTGCAGATGGATCTAACTGACTCCGCCGTTTCATCACAGAAAACTTCACCTACTCAAGATCCAGCAGAGTTTCGTCACCTCGCCAATGAGGTTTCATCCCAGGCTGCGGTGCTCGCTTCACATCAGCGGCAGCTGGTAAAACTAACCTCGCTCACAGAGGAACTTGTCAGGTCTGTTCAGGCACTAACCCCGCAGATTGCACCGGCTAATCAGGCCGCAGCTCCCACCGCACCTGTCCCTCCGCTGCCAGTCGTGAGTACAATTTCAAACAATCCAAGATTATCCCTACCTGAAAAGTATGACGGTTCACCCTCCACTTGCAAGGGATTTTTGTTGCAGTGCGAGCTCTATCTAAGCCAGCAGGCTCCAGAACATCGCACCGATGAGGGCCGCATCTTTCTCATCTGCACCCTGCTTACGGGAAAAGCGCTGGAGTGGGCAACGGCACTATGGTCAGGAGGTCAGCTCACGTCTATTTCCTATGATGCTTTTGTCACCCTATTCAGGGAAGTGTTTGAGCACCCAGCTGGAGGAAAGGATCTAGGGGAACTGTTACTCGCCCTGCGGCAAGGGAATTCCACTGCAGCGGATTACACTCTCTCCTTTCGTACGCTCGCCGCTCAGACCGGTTGGGGGGAGGATCCTCTCAAACTACTGTATCGGAAGGGGTTGAATGCGGAGCTGCAGGGGGAACATGCTTGTCGTGATGATGGAAAGACTCTCAGTCAGATCATGGAACTTGCCATCCGGCTCGATCATCTCATCCGGGCTCGCCGCACTCCAGTCAGGACCAGCCTGAGTTTCAACCCGGTATGCACCTCAGAGCCCGAGCCCATGCAGATCGGATACACCCAGCTCTCCGAGGCGGAACGTGAGAGGAGAAGGCGCAATCGTTTATGCATGTACTGCGGTCAGGCTGGTCATTTCAGGGCTTCCTGCCCGGTGAAACCCACTTCTCGGAACCCCGCTGCGGTGAGTCCACGTTCACTCTCTTCCCAAGCTCTCATAGTGGAGATTTCGTTAATTATTAATGGGCAGGTTATAAAATCGAGGGCTTTTATAGACTCGGGAGCTGCTGGAAATTTTATTGACGCAACCTTTGCAAAAACTCATCAAATCTCTCTCCGCTCTTGTGAACCCTCTGTGACAGTGACAGCTTTGGACGGGCGCCCCCTGGGGACAGGGGAGCGCCAGTACATCACACCACCTCTCACCCTCAGCATCGGCTCGCAACATAGGGAGACCATCCAATTCTACACTATTCATTCACCACTTCATCCTATGATTCTGGGGTTTCCGTGGCTGGAGAGACACAACCCGCAAATTTCCTGGTCTGAGAGGAGGATTACCCAGTGGTCTTCGTCGTGTCTGAATAAATGCATGCCCGCTGTCCAGGGTCCTGAATTGAGTGCCAGCCCCTCCGTGGACGTCAATCTACAGGAAATCCCCGCTGTTTACCATGACCTTGCCCAAGCATTCAGCGAGCAGGAAGCCTCACATTTACCTCCCCATCGTGCTGTTGACTGTGCTATTGAGCTCCTGCCGGGTACCATGCCACCACGCGGTCGTGTATACCCCCTATCTCAGCCAGAGACCGAGGCCATGAATTTGTATATAGAGGAACAGCTTGCCAAAGGCTTCATTACCCCCTCAACATCTCCTGCTTCTGCTGGTTTCTTTTTTGTCAAGAAGAAGGATGGGGGTCTCTGACCGTTCATAGACTATCGGGTTCTCAATGAGATAACTGTCAAATACCGGTATCCTCTGCCTCTGGTCCCAGCTGCTCTTGAAATGCTCCGCACGGCCCGATATTTCACAAAGCTCGACCTACGAAATGCTTACAACCTTATTCGTATTCGGGAGGGTGATGAGTGGAAGACGGCGTTTTCGACAACCACCGGCCATTATCAATATCGGGTCATGCCGTTCGGCCTTTCCAACAGTCCTTCAGTCTTTCAAGTGTTTGTCAACGAGATCTTCAGAGACCTGCTCAATCGGAGTGTAATTGTGTATATTGACGACATCCTGATTTATTCAGACAACCTTGAAACGCACGTTCAGGAAGTGCGAGCTGTTCTCAAACGCCTCATCGAGCACCAGTTGTATGCCAAGATACAGAAGTGCGAATTTCATCAGACGCGGATCTCGTTCTTGGGTTACATCATCAGCGCAGACGGAGTTGTGATGGATGACAAAAAGGTACAAGCTGTGGTTAACTGGCCTCGTCCCACGTCAGTAAAAGAGCTTCAGCGTTTCTTGGGCTTCGCAAACTTTTACCGCCGATTCATTCGAAATTTCAGCATGATTGTGGCTCCTCTCACTTCTTTACTCCAAGGAGGAGGAGGACGTTTCCGCTGGTCATCGGAATGCACTGCGGCATTTGAGAGTTTAAAGAAGAGATTCACCACATCACCCATTCTCCATCACCCAGATCCTGAGAGAGAGTTTATTGTGGAAGTGGATGCTTCTAACACGGGCGTGGGTGCCATTCTGTCACAACGTCATGGTAGTCCAGCTAAAATGTACCCCTGCGCATTTTATTCCCGTAAACTCAATGCAGCAGAGCGCAACTATGATGTGGGCGATCGAGAACTTCTGGCGATGAAGGCTGCCTTTGAAGAGTGGAGGCACTGGCTGGAGGGGGCGTGTCATCCTTTCACTGTGCTTACGGACCACAGAAATCTGGAATATCTCAAATCCGCCAAATGTCTGAATGCTCGCCAGGCGCGCTGGTCTCTCTTCTTCTCCCGATTTAATTTCAGAGTCACTTTCAGACCAGGTTCTAAGAACGGCAAGGCGGATGCTCTCTCACGCCAGTTCGACAGTAAGGACGAGTGTTCTGAACCAGTTCCCATTCTGCCCTCATCTCTCATTGTCGCACCAGTACAGTGGGATATCATCACGGAGGTTTCTACAGCCCAGCAAAAACAGCCCGTACCACCGGAGTGTCCGGGGGACCGCCTCTTTGTTCCTCCCGAGCTCCGCGACCGTGTCCTCCAATGGGTTCATTGCACTCCCAGCGCGGGGCATCCAGGTATCACGGCCACCACTCAGCTAGTCTCCAATCGCTTCTGGTGGCCTTCCCTTCGAGCTGACGTGATCAAGTTTGTTCATCAGTGTTCCACCTGTAACATGGTCAAGTCTTCTCACCTGAAACCAGCTGGTCTCTTACAGCCTCTGCCGGTACCGCAACGCCCTTGGTCCCATATCGCCGTGGATTTTGTCACGGACCTTCCTCAGTCCCAGGGTTTCAACACCATCCTCTCGGTAATAGACCGGTTTTCAAAATCATGCCGTTTCATCACTTTGTCTGGTCTTCCCACAGACTTACAGACCGCCGAGGCCCTCCTCAATTATGTGTTTCGGCTTTTTGGCCTTCCTGAGGACATTGTAACTGACCGAGGCCCTCAGTTTACTTCTCGTGTATGGAGGGAACTATGCTCAAAGCTCAATATTAACGTAAGCCTCACCTCGGGCTACCATCCTCAGGCCAACGGGCAGGTTGAGAGGTTGAATCAGGACCTAACTCGTTTCCTACGGACCTATTGCCATCAAAATCAGCAGGAGTGGAGTCGTTTCCTTGTATGTGCTGAATACGCGCAGAATTCGTTAGTTAAGCACGCCACTGGACTGACACCGTTTCAGTGTGTCCTGGGATTTCAGCCTCCGCTCTTTCCGTGGGCGGGCGAGCCCTCCGATCTCCCGGTGGTAGATTCCTGGCTTCGGCGCAGCGAGGCCACTTGGGATGCTGCTCATGTGCATTTACAGCGGGCCATTCGCAAATATCAGCACTACGTGGATCGGAGGCGACGCGGGGATCCCCGGTACCGTCCCGGCCAGTGGGTGTGGCTTTCAGCCCGAGATCTCCGTCTCAAACTACCCAGCAAGAAATTATCCCCTTGCTTCATTGGTCCTTTCAAGATTCTGCGCCAGATCACCCCGGTCTCATTTAGGTTGGCTCTTCCCTCTCATTACAAAATCTCACCTACCTTTCATGGGTCTCTTTTCAGACCCGCAGTCACCCCCAGGAGAGAGGAGGGTCAGGAGGGGAACACACAGGTGCAGAATCCTCCCATTGAGGTTGGCGGTGCGGAGGCCTACCGGGTGCGAGCAGTACTGGACTCCAGACGACGTGTTGGGCTTTACAGTACCTTATTGACTGGGAGGGGTACGGTCCAGAGGAACGGTCCTGGGTCAGGTCGCAGGACATTCTGGACCCCTCTCTACTTACCAGCTTTCATCGTGACCATCCTGACTGACCTGCTCCCAGACCCCGAGGAAGACCCCACCGACGTTCTGGTCCTCGCTTCCGGAGCCGCTCGCAGGAGAGGGGCTATGTCATGGAACGTTCTGCTACGCTCTCCTCTGGCGGCATCAGATCCCTCTCTCCTGAATATTAGGACTGCATTTCCCAGTGTCCCTCTCCCCAATCATCCCCGTCTAACCCTGCTTAATTATCTTGATTACCTTCTAGTATTTTCACCTGCACCTTGTGTTCTCCCCTTTATATTGACTGCTATTCCCTTTTATATTTTGTGAAGTTTTGATTTACCCCTGGTCTGTATTATTATCTCTGATCCTTGTAACCTGATTGTTGAGATTATCTGAGTTCTCTGCGAACGTCTGCTTAAGTTCCTTTTCATTGCCAGCCTGAGTTTATGTCAGCTGTTCTCTGCTTACTCACCTGTGTTAATAAACTGCTGCAGATGGATCTAACTGACTCCGCCGTTTCATCACACCTTGCGTCAGATCAAGGCTGCATCTCATTTCTAGTCTTACTTGATCTTAGTGCTGCGTTCGACACCATAGATCATGACATACTCATAGATAGATTACAAAACTATACAGGTATTCAAGGGCAGGCTCTAAGATGGTTTAGATCCTACCTGTCCGATCGCTACCATTTTGTTTACTTAAATGGGGTGTCATCTCATTTATCATCAGTAAAATATGGAGTGCCACAAGGATCCGCCCTAGGTCCCCTTCTATTTTCAATATACATGTTGCCCCTTGGTAATATTATTAGAAAATACGGAATTAGCTTCCACTGTTATGCTGATGATACTCAGCTATATATCTCTACGAGACCAGATGAAACTTCTCAATTATCTACGCTAACAGAGTGTGTTAAAAATGTAAAAGATTGGATGACAAATAATTTTAAAATAAATACAGAGATATTAATTATTGGACCAAAAAACACTACACAGAATCTTGTAGATTACAATTTGCCACTAGACGGATGTACTGTTACTTCCTCTACAGTCAAAAATCTGGGTGTTATATTAGACAGCAATTTGTCTTTTGAAAATCATATTTCCAATGTTACAAAAACTGCATTCTTCCATCTTAGAAACATTGTCAAGCTACAAAATATGTTATCTGTTTCTGATGCAGAAAAGCTAGTTTATGCATTCATGACCTCTAGACTGGACTATTGTAATGCACTTCTAGGTGGTTGTCCTGCTTCGTCAATAAACAAGCTACAGGTAGTCCAAAATGCAGCAGCTAGAGTCCTTACCAGGTCAAGAAAATAGGATCATATTACTCCAATTTTACAGTCTCTGCACTGGCTACCTATTAAGTTCCGTATCAGTTACAAATGATCATTACTTACCTATAAGGCTCTAAATGGTTTAGCTCCCGCGTACCTAACTAGCCTTCTACCATGCCACAACCCATCACGCACCCTAAGGTCACAAAACGCTGGACTTTTGGTAGTTCCTAGAATAGCAAAGTCCACTAAAGGAGGTAGAGCTTTTTCACATTTGGCTCCCAAACTCTGGAATAGCCTTCCTGATAATGTTCGAGGTTCAGACAGACTCTCTCTGTTTAAATCTAGATTAAAAACGCATCTCTTTTGCCAAGCATTCGAATAATGTATCTCTTAAATTGTGAGTGTAGTTGCATCTGATCAAATGTACATTTTTATTCATTAGCTTGGGTTAATCTAATTTTAGTTTGTTGGATCAGCAGCTATGCTAATGATGTCTCTATTTTGTTTCTATGTTTTGCCACGGTAGGACTTACACAAGCTCCAGTCTGGACCCAGAACACCTGAGAAGAGATGATGCTGACCCTCAGAGGACCTCAGATGATGCTAATCCTGAATCAACAAACAGAACTAACAAATATTGCTACAAGTGTGACTGAATCATTTAATAATATTAATAATGTTCATCGTCTGGCTGACTACGTCTTGTATTCATTTTTTCTAAAAATCCTGTCAAACGTGCACAAACTGACAGTCATCACCATAAGCTACTACTAAATATTGTAGAAACATAATTTTCTGTAAAGTTGCTTTGTAACGATTCGTATTGTAAAAAGCGCTATACAAATAAACTTGAATTGAATTTAATTGAACTGTAGATATACCAAGACGGTGCACTCAAATTGCCATAAATGGGAGATAGTGCTATGTGAATTATAACACTCACCTTCAAAATTAAAGAGCCAGTCGAGAGCTGGTAAAGTCATTGCGTCACTGCATCTGTTAGGCCACAGCCTAGGACTGCACATATGCATTGTCTGGACCAACTTAAAATAAAACCTTTATAAGACATGAAAGCTATTTTTCTTCCCACATTGAAGTAGATTCTTGGTCTTGCATGCCAGAAATAGCTGCCTGAAAGCATAGCAAATATGGCCACTGAGTGAACACTTTCCTTGAAAGGGAAAACTGCTTCTAAATGAAGGCTTCATTTTCTCTATTGGGAATTTTTGATTGGATCATTATTGTTTGCTAAGTGAGTGACATTTTCTTAAAGGGAAGGGATAATTGTCTTCAATTGTAATCAACTTCACACCAAATCATCAAGAGATTCAGGGTTTAATCCAAGGTAAAAAAAAGTTATATATCTGTTAGCTTTCGATTTACCTTTTTACAAAGTATAAGTTTAAACACTAATTTGACTCTTTTCAACTAAATGTAAAACTTTTTCTTTTTTTTTACGATTAAAGATGCTGTAAATGAGAAATATCTGGACAAATATGATTGCCTTTTTGGCAAACCTATGACTTTTAGACTTAAATTCACATTACTGAACAGTGAAAACAGGTGATGAAGAAAGCTGACATGCAGTTGCCTCTATAGCAGTGAAGAAGAGTAAAGACAAACAGTAAATTAGACAACTCTACCATCTCTTGGCTGCAATGAGGTGATGCAGATAAACATGTTGAGATCCAAGAAAAAAATATGTAATGATAATGTCCTGCTTATTACACAATTTGGTAACACTTTAAATTAGGGAACACTATTCACTATTAAGTAGTTGCTTATTATCATGCATATTACTAGCATATTGGCTGTTTATTAGTAGCCTACTTATAAAGCACATAATGCATTATTATGCATGACCGTATTCAGGATTATTTTAACCCTATACCCAATACTTAAACTACAACAAACAACTACCTTGTCAACAAGAAGAAAATTATATGTTTATTGAGGGAACGCTCTTACCTAATAGTTAATACATGTTGCCTGAACAAAAATACACACACACACACAAAATATAAAGAAACGTAAATCTAAAATTGACTGCTTTGGTCAGCTGTCAGTAACTTTTCTGTTATGTAGGTCATTATACCAAAATGTCTGACTGTAGAACAGCACCAACCATAAATTATTAACATTTAATTGATAATGTAAGGATTATTAACTTGTTAGGAACACTTTATAACTGATTATTTTCTAAAGACATTTAACAAATATCATGGCAATTACATTGTTCTGATCATTTAATAAAGCACCTCACAGATCTGGATGTAAAAAGAGAATTATCAAATAATGGACATGGAGTAAAAGCCACAAAACAATTACTGCAAGTCTAATAATCACATTTTTAACAGTACAAACTCAAACATGTCTCATCACATGTGGTACCAGTGCAGATGTCAAATCTAAATGTATATATATTCAGTTTCTTGCTTTTGTACATAAATCTACCTTGGTATAAAGAAACATGAGCTCGAAGTGGGGACCAGAATAAGAACATGCAAGAAGATATTGTTATCAATACTGTGGACGCCATAGTACGCAGTTTTCAGTCATTTGTGGAATTGATTAGAAATGTGTATTCATAAAACCCATCAAACAAATCTCACTCAAAATTTAACATGAAATATTTACAAGACAACACAACATGTATAAAAAGCAACAACAAAGAAGAGACTTACTGAACACTTCCTTCAGGTGGAGGTACTCCGCGGGCACATTAGACAAATCCACTGCCTCCTCCTGAAACACAGACATAGAAACAGATGGACAAGCAGACACTAGACAGGACTCATGACATTTGTTACTCCAGGCCAGAATGGAATTAGATTGCCAGTCTATTTTGGGATTGTGTAGGAGGAGCCAGGGGTGACCGAGGACTATGGGTGCAAGAGGAGAGTCAAGGATGTAGAAGGAGATGGTTTCTGAGTGGTTGCCTGATGTGATGAGGGTGATGTCTTCAGTGATGTGAGAGATGACCGGTAGTCTCTGTCCATTGAGGGCGTGAACCGTGATGCGGTGCATGAGGGGTCTGAGGGGAATGTGAAGTCTGCGTGCAAGTGTATTGTCCATGAAATTACCTTCAGCCCCTGAGTCCAGTAGTGCTTGACAGTCGTGAATCTGTGCTGACCATCTTAGTCTTACCGGGAGGAGCGTAGATGATGATGAGGTCTTCTTGGCGGAGATCCCACCCGATAGTAGCCTCATACTTACTACCGGGCATGGCCTTTTACCGGACAGATGTAAGCGTGATGACCGGTCCCCCCGCAGTAGAGGCACAGGCCCAGGGACCTCCGACTCTCCTTCTCCTCCCGGGAAAGCTGAGCTCGTCCTACCTGCATGGGCTCTTGACCGTAAGAGGGACTGTCCGCGTCCCCACCGCTTACTCGCACGTCTGTCTGGGCCTTAGGTGTGGAGCTGGGTAGGTTTCCTTCGCTCCAATCGCGTCAGACGTGCATCTACCCGCAGCGCTAGTTTGATGAGCCCATTGAGTGAAGTAGGAAGATCCAGGGCGTAGATTTCCTTCTGGACGCGGTCAGCCAGCCCATGCAGGAACATGTCCCACTGCGCCTCCTCGTTCCAATGACACTCCACTGCCAGAGTACGGAACTCGATGGAATAGTCTGAGACGGATCTGTCACCCTGACGTAATTCGGCTAGCATCCTTGCCGCCTCCCTCCCGGCGACGGCCCGATCAAAGACCCGCCTCATCTCGGCGGAGAGTGTCTGGAACGAGGCGCAGCATGGATCTTGGTTCTCCCACACCGCCGTTCCCCATAATGCCACCCTCCCAGTGAGCAGGGCCTATTTCTAAATGAAATAATAAAATGTGACTTATTATAAGCGAATTATGTTTTTCTTGCTCTAAAAAACACAATATTTTAGCTCAGAGCAGTTTTCCTCTTCTTAGGCTGGTTTCTTCTGAACTACAGTAGGGGCTGTGCCATCTGAGTCAGAAGACTTTTTGACAGCAGTAGGCTTCTTGGTGGCTTTGGGTTTTTTAGGACTCCTCTTGGAGAGCACATAAAGAATTGAGGGCTGTTTCGCATCTAGAAAGATAAAATCATTAATTATTTAATAAGAAAATGCTAATACTGATACTCAGTACAATAAAGTACAGACCATTCCTTACTAGAAATAAAATAAAGGTTAAAAATAAATGTTCTTTACTGGCATTACTCGATATGTACTGTCAGTTGGTGCTACATAATAATAATAATAATTTTGAAGGTTAAAATTAACTGATTTGTATACAAACACCTAAATTACATTCCAGAAATTACACTTTATTCAAACCTAAAATACTGAAGAACAGTAGAAAATTGCAATGAACATGGTGCATATATTTAGCAAAATTCTCCCCTCTAGAGTTAATTTTTCTAGCTGTTTATGTTTATATTAACAAGTTTATGGTCACAGAATATGTTTTTCTGAGAAGTAAATGTGACATTACATGACACATTAAGCCCTTTCACACATACAGACTTTTCCGGAAAATTACCGGTAAATTGCCGTAAAGAGATCATGTGTGAACAGGATCTTTTAAAAAATACTGGTAAATCATTTTGGCAATTTACCGGTATGAGAAGTTGTAACATTACCAGTAAATTGCCAGAATTCTGCTGTGTGTGAACACAGAAGGAAAATTACCGGTATGAGCACGTACGAGTTCAGAACGGGGTGACGTAATAATAATAATAATAATTCCTTACATTTATATAGCGCTTTTTTTCTAGGCACTCAAAGCGCTTTACATAGTCAGGGGGTATCTCCTCATCCACCACCAGTGTGCAGCATCCACCTGGATGATGCGACGGCAGCCATATTGCGCCAGAACGCCCACCACACACCAGTGTGACGTAAGACGTCTACTCTGGCCAATCATAGCAAAGGGACGCATTCACGCACTGTTTAATAAAATAAAATAAATGTCATCCAACTGAAGTGACAGTGAAATTAAAGTGCTTCTCCTTATCCGGGCGGATGAAGAAATTTGTCGTCATCATCTGTGAGAAACTGTTAGTGATGCAGTAATGTATGATAAAATAAATGTTAACTGACTCCGAGAGCATTGCATTCACAGGACAAAGTCAGGTCATCAATAAACTGAAAACATTGCATCTTAATATATAAAAAAAAAAATAAACGACCATCACAAACGAAGTAGTAGTGGAAGTATTTCTTGTTCCTATTATGACTTTTGTCAATCTATTTGGGGGTCCACAAATCCTGTAGCTCTAAACCAGTGGATCTCAACCCATGGCACGTCATGAAATCACACACAGCCCACCATGCCGAACACAATAAAAATATAATAATAACTTTAAGTTTTACAACTTATTTTAGTTTTTACATAGTTAAAACACATAGGGTACAAACGAGAAGTCTGAGCAGTGGAGAAGAGAAGAGTGCTGGGCATTCGGCATCAACTTTCGGTTTGCCCCCAACTCACTTGAGGATGTTCAGCCTGTCTTTTTCCCCAATTCTCCCAAAATAGCTCATACTTCAGCAATTAAAATAGTTCAGTTTTGTATGTTTGGAGCAGCCCTTGTTTAACGATAAAAAGTTTTGTTTTTATCAAAAAAAAACAAAAACAAAAAAAGTTTTGTTTTTAAAGCGGCCAGCACAGAGAGAGAGATTACATATAGCCTATGTTTAATCAGTTTAGCCTTCTCAAATCATCACGAATTGTCTAAAATAAAATCTTAAGATATAAAACAGTTCAAGCATGTAACGATGTTTTAACGTTAAACCCAGATACATGTGCGCTATATCGAATATTTTGTGCAGAGAGTGCAAAATAAAGCACGCTTTTTTGGGACATATAGGTGCCAGCGCGATTATAGTATAAAATAAAAAAATATAAAATCAAGAAAACAAACATGCTTTCTGCCGTCTCGTCTTGAACAGGAGAGCTTACAAAAATAAACCCAAACTCAACGAATACTTGCCTCACAGACATGATAAATATATCTATAGAAAGCTTTAAATTACTACTTAACAAAATAATAAAAACAAACAAACAAATAAAATCTCAATACAATTTTAATCTGTATTAAAGGCGCGTCTAATGAGGAGATGATGAGTCAGGCAACTTCATCCTTTGCACACAGACTCAGAAAACACTATCTTATTAGTAAATAATTCAAATATATTTTTACTATTTCCCTCTGTCACATTCATGGTAATTACTTTTTCAGGTGCTTTACGACATCTTTTGAACCCAATTTGGACGTAGAACTGTTTATCTGCACTGACAGACTATTTGATATGAATTTGCATCAGCATTGATGTAAAGATGTAATGACGTTGACTGTGTGAACAGCATATTTCTGAATTTACCGGTAAAGTCGTTCCAGTAATTTTACGGCAATTTACTGGTATTACTGTGTGAAAGAGGCTATTGTTTAAAAGCTGTTATACTAACATCTTTCCGCTGTTGAAACACTGATTGACTGATTACATGAGATATGGATTTCACTAAGTTGTACTCTTTCTTCTAACATTCCTTTGGAATTTCATTCATGTTTATTTTGTGCTGTAACTGGTATTAAAGCAGAGGAGATGATCATATGGAGAGAATTTTGAGCCAATATCATTCAACAAATCCAGCATTTTGTCTGCTTTGCAAAGAAAAACTTGTCGTTTCAAACGTTTCAAACAAACGCAAAGTTATTTGCAAATTCAAACCTCTATTTTTGAGAGAAGATGCAGAGGTATGGACAAATATATGTAGTGTGTGTTACAATTGTGAGACTCATTTGTAAGGAATTGATTTTCTCACAAATGCATGCAGGCATATATGTTCACATGCAATTGAGCAAATATCTTTTCCAAAAACAGCAGATAGCGCTATTGGTCAATTTATGCTAGTGTTTCGAGACCCGAAACACGCGTTTAACTTTTCAGGGAATACAGCAGGCAAACATGAGTGGGGAGCAGGTGAGTTTCTGTCTTACTTTATAATTAACCATTTAGATGTTTCCACAAAGGGACCCTACTACAGTGTCACTAAAATTCACAGTAAGTGCTGTAAAGCTGTTAACATGATTGATTAGTTCAAAAATCAGTAGTGACATGACTAAACATTTAACTACCGTATTTTCCGGACTATAAGTCACACTTTTTTTATAGTTTGGCTGGTCCTGCGACTTATAGTCAGGTGCAACTTATTTATCCAAATTAATTTGACATTAACCAAGAGTAATGAACCAAGAGAAAACATTACCGTCTACAGCCACCAGAGGGCGCTCTATGCTGCTTAGTTCTCCTGTAGTCTACACTGAAATCATAGAGCGCCCTCTCGTGGCTGTAGACGGTAATGTTTTCTCTTGGTTCTTGGTTCTAAATAAATGCGACTTATATATGTTTTTTTCCTCATCATGACATATTTTTGGACTGATGCGACTTATACTCAGGTGCGACTTATAGTCCAAAAAATATGGTATACAGTCTTTCCCTATAAAAACTGATCCATTCTCCATACCTCTTATCCTCTGTTGGATCGCAGAATATAGAAAATATACATATGTTGATTAAATTGTTCAATTTATAGCGACAATATTGTGTAGCAAAAATTTAAGCTTAGACAATTTAATTTAGTATCAGATATAATAATATCACCCAAGAGATCATTAATTATTACTAAAAAGTAAACAAAAATTATTTAGTAAAATATATAAAATGCTTTAAATGTTGCAACACTTTAATAATTTGTGTTTAAAATAATGATGTATTTTTTAGCTAAGCATAATGATGAATATTTCTCTTCTGATGTCACTCTTGTCCTGTGAACTGGGGAGAAGGATCAAGTTCACGCTGATATAATACTAGATTCAGCATTTTAATCAACAGTGGTTTACCAGTAGTAGTCGACCGATATATCTCCAAGGCCAATATATCTGCAGATATTTGACATTTTTCAAATATTGGCAGATAAGTTTTTCTTCAAGGCTGCGCCTGAACACACAGAGATCACATCCTACCTCTAGTTCGCTGTCATTGTTAACAGTTCTGTCTTAAATGGTTACAAGTCTGTCTAATCATCAGGTAGAATGGTTAAACAAAGGAACTAATCTATATAAAAAGTATTATAACGATTGCTTTCTTATTATTAGTAAAAGAAAGGCAAACATTGCCGTCAGATATGCATTTATATAATTGAAACAAATCTTTGAATGGCTAATGAGCATTTAATTTCACAAACCTTGCAAACTTAGTCGAATCCAGCTGTGAGATCTTAGGAAGTGTGCATTTTTATCCAGCATGATCGCATGTTCTCTGTGTGATGGTCGGTGCGTGTGAATTAAATGCATTAAATTTTCAACTCGTGATTTCAAGTTATGCTGTGCTTCATGCACCCAGTGTCATATTCATGTCATTTCCTCAGTGGGCTCTATGTAAAATAAAGTAAGTAGTGAAGTAAAGTAAAAAGTGTAACCCTGGCATTATTTGAAAAATATGAATCCCAATGCAAACACACTTCCCAGAATACTTCTTAGAGTTTACTTACTTTTTAATTATATTTTTATTACATATTTATTTGTGAAAAATACTTTCATCTTGTCATATAAACCAAAGTATGTTTATTTTACTAATTTGTTTTAATTCATTTTCAAATAATTTCAAATTTCTGAAATATTATTATTATTTTTTTTTTTAACTATATTAGCTTTTATTGGCTAACAGCTCCCCTGCTTTCCAAGATATCAGATGTCAAAAAAAACAACACTGGTCAATATTTACCAGTATTTTAGAAGGATTATGTAATGATTAGAAACTATTCTTTCTATCTTTTTTTTTTTTACTAATCTTTGGGGTATCATAATAAGACTGTATAATATATATTTTTTAAATATTATACAAATGTTTGAGTGGGAGGCACAAGGTTCTGTTCATTATTTGAAAACAAGCTAGACTAGTGCTAATAGATGAATTAGATTTTAGAATCAATACTGATTTAAGGCATGTGATCAGCTAGAGACAAAAAAAAAAAAGAAGGAAAATCTGACCATGCCCCAAACACTCATTATTATACTTTAGCACATTAAAAACTATATATGTTATATTTAAAAAATATACACTGTCCTGAAAAATAAAAAGCAGCATATAATAATCATGACAATGAATTATATGTTATTGTAAAGTAATATAACACATTATAGTAAGCTATATAGAATTGTTATTATTATTAGAATACCTGCCAAAAGTTAGGAAACATTACAATTATTAATGATTTTTAAATAACTATCTTCTGCTCATTAAGGCTGAATTTCTTTGATCGAAAAGTAAAAAAAAAAAAACGGATTATAAAGTGAAATATTATTACAAATACAAAAAGTTTTCAATTGTAATATATAATAAAATATAATGCTATTCCTGTGATGCAAAGAAGAATTTTCTTCATCACTACTCCAGTTTTCAGTGTCACATGATCTTTTATAAATCATTACAATTTATGTGACACTCAAGAAACATTTCTGATTATTATCAATGTTGATGAGTGGGGTGGGGCCGAGAGCCGTGGGAACGGAGCGAGGCCAGTGGAGTGATTTGGAAATGAGTGACACCTGCTCCACTCACTGGTCTCGAGTCCCACAGAGAAGATTGGAAAGATACAAAAGAGGAGCGACGACAGTGAAGGACGAGAGAGGACCAGGCCTGGGTTTTATTTTTTGGTTTTGTTTGTGTGCGGAAGATGTCCGTGAGGGGCTGTCGCGCAGTTTTGTGTTTATTTTATTATTAAAGTTTTCATTTGAATGTCCGCCGGTTCCCAGCTCCTTCTTCCCGTGATTGTGAAGTTTTTATATTAATCTAATTTTATATTAATCTGAAAAGCTAAAGGAAATTAAACATAGGAAGAATATACAGTGACGTAAACAAACAGAAAACTTAAGGGCAAATATCAGTCATCTACTCACTTGCAGCTTCTTGCCATTTAGAAAGACACGGACGCCCTTTGTGGACCCAGCGATGTCATACGATCGTCGAGTCAGCAGTGCGACTGTATCTTTAACTAAAGCCTGCATCTTAAACTTTGCAAGGTCTGGCTGGAACGTGATGCAGGTGTAGTCATCGCCATCAAAAGGTTTGATGTTACACTCGCTTGCTCGGGCCATGTTATCAAACCATGTCTTCGGAGAAAGATTAAAACAGTTTGAACAGACTGGTCCAAGATAAGGCACATCATATTATGATCAACATTACCAATATTATATCATATCTGAGTATACATTAACTGAAGCATCACCATCACTGATCTCTATATATTGCTCACAGAATTTGAAATTGCAGGAGTGTTCTACTGAAAATGCTGCTTTTCCCAACCATCAGAGTGCATCACTGACTGACAGCCAATTCTTTGGCCACATTTACACTGCTATCTGGATGCCCCAATCTGATTTTGTGGACTATATCAGATTTTTTTGATGAACTGCTTACACCTTCTTTTAAAAGTGACCTGTATCCGATATCTGCATTTACAGTACACTATATACCGGCTGGCTTAACTTGACCAATGCTTAATGTGGCTCAATGCTTTAGACAGTGAGATAACACTTTAGAATAGGTAACACTTGTTAACTATTAACTACAACATTTATCTCAATAAATTCTTAATTTGCTTATTAATTTTTAGTAAGGTAGTTGTTAGGTTTAGGTATTGGGTAGGGATGTAGAATAAGGTTAGGTAGAATAAGGCATTAATATGTTCTTAATTAGCACTAATACATGGCTAATAATCTAGTAATATGCTAATATGCAACTGATAGGTGTTACCTATTCTAAAGTGTTACCCAAAGCTATGGCATATGCCACATCACTGCCTAAAAGGTTATTGCTCCTATAACAGCTCATTTTTATCAGTTTTTTTTGTCTTTGGGTTGTTATATTTCTTACAGATTTCTGCTCACTCTAAATCAGATAACTTTACAGATAAAGTAGTACTTGATATTTCTAAAAAAAAATGAACAGTAAACATAAGTTTACACATGGGAAATTTGTAAAAAGAAATTAAGAGCCACAGGCCTGTATTTTAAACTTTTTTTTTTTTCGTATAGTGTCCTTTTTAAACAATAATAAGGCCTAATAAAATGTTCTTAATTATTCTGTTAATCAGATGAAGGCCTAAAACATTAACTTAATTTATCCCAATCAAATTAAACCCTTTAGATTTTACTATATATATTACATATATATTTATATATTACTAGAATTTTAACGAGTATTGCAAATCTCACATATTGCATTTGTTCTTGGTTCTTGTCAACAGTACCTCCACCACGATAAGCACTGAATGAATGACAGGCTTTCCATTGTAACATTGTGTAAGGGTGACATCTAGTGGAGAAGATTAATGATAACATTCGCATTAATCAGCTCTTGTTTTAAAGTTTTGTTTACATAAATACCGAAAATATCAATGTAGAAAATCCTGCTGGGATCTGATTGGCTGACTGTGTCTTGATAAAGAGCACCTGTGGCCCTTACTAATTATGTTTCAGTCTCCTTTTGTTTGAACCAAAAGCTGTTGTTCAGACATGGCTTG
The DNA here is from genome assembly GCF_023724105.1 of Carassius gibelio. Taxonomy (NCBI): domain Eukaryota; kingdom Metazoa; phylum Chordata; class Actinopteri; order Cypriniformes; family Cyprinidae; genus Carassius; species Carassius gibelio. Next base: position 4,946,798 of record NC_068382.1, read on the forward strand.
TGTGGAATCGTTGCGTTGTTGATTATGTAAGTTTCCTTCTTGATTTGTTTTAGTTTAAATGATTGTGTTTGATATGATATTGAATTCTAGTTATGTTTAGTAGCTCTTTAATGTTATACTCATTTGATTGTTAAAGCTGATTTCAGATGTATGATTTAAGGTTTGCTATTGTGTTTGTATTTTATTAATGGTTTTGTTTATGGGTTTTAGAAACCAACAATTACCATCAATGCCATCTGTGAAATGTCTACTCCTATATGTCAGCACAAATAAACTGGGAAAAGTACTTGATGACTGAATGAGTTTTAATGGACCCACCATTCCAGTAGCAACAGCCAAATCAGCCTAAATTTCTACATGGTCCTTCGAGCCGGAAAGGCAACTGGAATGGAGACTGAGGATGACTGTGTGAAACCTAAACGTTCATCAAGGATTGTAAAACCTCCAAGATGGCACGAAGATTATATGATGACTCAGTTAAATCCTTCAATGCATCCAGCTGGACAATTGGCACACCAGCCAGAAGATTTGAGCCATTTGGTTGCATCACAGGGAGCTTCCATTACTGCTACTCAAAATGAGGTGAAGTCTTTGTCTGAGGAGATTAAACAAATGAAAGGAATGTTGTTGGATGTGGGACACATGATGAAGGATATGCAAAGGAAAAGAAGTTCTTCATTTTCTACTGGTTCTGAATGCAGTTCTATTCAAGCATCCCCAGGTCATATCCCCATACAAGCAAACCAGCAAGATGAGATCCAGCAAAATGAGATGAACGCCAGAGATTCGATTGTGGATGAGTTGAGTGAATGTATGCGACGACATCAAACCAAGCAGGATAATGTGCTTTCTACACCATCAAAAGTTCAGAGACAAAATACTTTGCCCCCATCTCAGTATGTGCCATCTACCTCCTCAATGCCTACTTCCTCAGCAGTCACCACTAGAGGGCCATCAGAGAGACAACACCAGCATCTTTCTGATCCATGTTCGCCTACTAGGCTCTCAGTTCCACTCCCAGATAACCTCAGGCCACCTTTAATGCATCCAAATGTAATGGGTGAAGGCTTAACTCAGCAACAACGTAATGGTCTTTCATCTTCAGTCAGTCATCATCAAATGAATCCCAGTTTTTATCCCAGTGATCAACAAGTAGGAAGGGACCAAAGCCTTTGGCCACTTGATCAAATGCAGGGAAATGCATTCTGTATGCCTGGTCACCAGTGGATGCCTCCAAGTTGGCCAACTTTCCCTCCAAATGGAGGATTTTTAAGGCCTCCATATCTACCTGATTATTCGTATCCAGTATTATATCCAGCTCATATCCAGAATGTTCTGCCAGTTCCTTCAAGGGTTGCAACATTGCCTACTAGAGATTTATCAGCTGGATTTACTTATGCTTCTCTTGGTCATTCACATCAAACTTCTTTAGAACAGCAGACAACTAGTACTGTACCGCAGCAAGATAATCCTTCTATTATGTTTCATCAGAATCCTTTGATACCCAGAGTTATAACCACTGCATCAGCACCTCTGGAGCAGGGGCAGCAAAGAGATGTAAATCCAATAACTGCATTATCCCCAATTGGAATGCAAATGATGGTCCCTAACCAGCATATGTCTATTCATTCACCCGTGAATGTGCCCCACGCAAGTATGACAGCTCTACATCCCTCCAGGTCGGCCCGTATTGAAAGACTTTCATTTCCATATTTGAAGAGTGATGACCCCCATGAGTTTGCCATGCTGAATATGGCTTTAAAGAATTTGTTACCCTCAGAGGAAACTGAGCAATACAAGTATCATATTCTTCTTGATCATTTGAAGTTGGAGGCAGCTCGACTTCTGGCCTTGGCTTATGCCCATCATTCCCAGCCTTATACTACTGCCTTAAAAGCTCTTCAGAAAAGATATGGGCAACCTCACCAGTTGGTGCTGCGAGAGATTGCTACAATTAAGAACTTACCCGCTGTACGTTCAGGAGATTCTGGTGGATTCGGTGACTTTGCTGTACGAGTTCAAGCTCTTGTGGGAATGCTTCAATCCTGGGATCATGAAGAAGGAGCAAAGGAATTATCCTGTGCATCACATGTCCATCAGTTACTCCGTAAACTTCCAGCACATCAGGTTGCTAGTTTTGCAAGATATGCCAAAACCACCCGACCAGACCAGTCCTACAACTTGGTGAATTTTTCAGTTTGGTTGGAAGAAGAATCAGATTGTCAGAATCTAGCTACCCAAGTGTTTGAACAGTCTAAAGGTATGAAAAAGTATCAGGTAAGAGAAGCAAGGCCTACCAAGTCCCAATATCACACAGCTACATTTCTTCATGGCATAAGTCAAGAAGTTGATCCAACTCAAAAAAGGAACTCTGAAACTGCAAACCACGAAATTCTGCGACACCGCAAGAAGGAGGGCCTTAAACCGTCATGTGCAAGCTGTGGCAGTAATGATCATCATCTCAGTCATTGTCCTGAATTTCAGAGCTTCGATACGGCAGCCAAACGGAAATGGATTATTGACAATAATCGTTGTTGGAGATGTGGTTGGGCCCATAGATCATCTAAGTGTGACTTAAGAGGAAAATGTCCATTGTGTCAAGATCGTCACTTAGGAGTACTGCATGAAGTAAATGTTCGCAAACCAGATTCTAGGATATTTTATTTGAGCCGATCAAGTGGTCCGAACTCTGTTCTTCTGAAAATTGTGAGGGTAGTTCTGAGCCACAAAGGAAAGACTCTGGAGACGTATGCTATCCTAGATGATGGTTCTGAGAGAACTATGCTCATGTCTTCTGCAGCAGAGAGTTTAGGTCTTCATGGGGCGGCAGAATCATTGGTTCTTCGAACCATTCGACAAGACACAGAGAAAATTGAAGGTGCAACGGTTTCTTTTACCATATCTCCAGCTTCTCACAAGCAAAGTAAATACCAAATACAAGGTGCATTTACTGCTCAAATGATTGACTTACCTGAACAAACTTATCCTGTGCAAGTCCTACAGAGACGCTACCAACATCTAAGAGGCCTCCCTCTGGAGGAGTTTCAGAGAGTTAAACCTTTGTTACTAGTGGGATCTGATCATCCTCACCTTCTATGCTCCAAAGAGCGAGTACGTTTTGGTCCTCCTGGAAGTCCAGCCGCTTTGCATACTCGACTGGGATGGGTACTACATGGACCTACTTCCTTGGGTGAGAAGACTAATTCCACGGCTCAGTGTTTCTTCCAGGCATCTCTCTCCATGGATCAGTTGCATAAAGATGTGGAGAAGTTATGGCAAGTTGACGTAATTCCTTTCTCTCAGAATCCAAAGCATGCTCTGCGGTCTAAACAAGATAAGAAAGCTCTCAAATGTCTAGACGAGAAAACAAAGCTAGAAGAAATGAACGGAATCAAAAGATATGCGACTCCTTTACTTCGAGTTGAGAATGCACCAGTCCTTAAAGCATCTCAAGAGGCAGTAATGCCGGCTTTGCGTCGAATGGAGAGACATCTAGCTAAGGATCCAGCACAGGCAGCTATTTATGAGAAAGAGATTCAGAAGCTCATTGAAGCTGGATATGTCAAGAAACTAAAGTTAAATGAGATTAATCTCAGTGACGAATCTTGGTATATTCCCCACCATCTTGTAGAACATAATGGCAAGCATCGTGTGGTATTTAATTGTTCCTATCAGTATCACGGAGAGAGTTTAAATGCCTATTTGTTACCTGGACCGGTTCTAGGCCCTACCTTGATTGGAGTTTTACTTCGGTTTAGAGAACATCAAGTTGCGATAAGTGGAGACATTAGATCAATGTTCCATCAAGTTGGTCTCCTGGCTTCTGATTCTCCTTTGCTACGTTTTTTGTGGCGAAACATGAGAAGAAATGATCCAGTTGATGTCTATGAATGGCAGGTCTTGCCTTTTGGTGCTACATGTAGCCCTTGTTGTGCCATATATGCTCTCCAGAAATGTGTTCAGAATCTTCCAGTCGAATTTCAAGATGTTCAGTCTTCTGTCTTGCATTCCTTTTATGTGGATAATTGCCTACAAAGTTTTCCAACTACTGAAGAGGCCAAGGAGATGCTTATGAAATTGCGTTCTTCCTTGGCTGAAGGAGGTTTTGAGATTCGACAATGGGCCAGTAACCATGTCTCTGTGACTGACCACTTACCAGCCGAAGCTCGTTCAGTAGAGACCAACCTGGGGTTAAGTCATGACTGCACAGATCCATGCGAGGGAACTCTTGGATTAAGTTGGCATTGCTTGCAGGATACTTTGAGCTATAAGCACCGTCTAGTGGAGTATACTGTCCTAACTTTGCGAGTGATATATCGTATACTTGCTCGCCAGTATGACCCTCTGGGTTTTATCATTCCATTCACGACACGTGCTAAAGTTCTTCTGCAACAATTATGGATGAAACCTAACAGAGGATGGGATAATCCAGATATCCCAGAGGGAATCAAGGCAGCTTGGAAGGCATGGGAAGGAGAGTTGCCAGATTTGGTCAAGCTCCAAGTACCTCGATGGTATGGTCCAAGAACGAATTGGGAAGATCCAGTCATCAGAGAGCTTCACATATTCTGCGATGCATCCGAAAAGGCCTATGGTTCAGTTTCCTATTTGCGTCTGGTAAACGGAAATGGTGAGATTTCTATATCTCTGGTTATGGCTCGTTCAAGGGTAGCACCAAAGAAGACCATTTCTATTCCTCGTTTGGAACTATGTGCTGCTCTGACCGGGGCTCAGCTGGCGAACCTGTTGCAAAAGGAACTCACCTTGGATGTTGAAAGGGTGACACTTTGGTCTGATTCCACAACTGTGTTGACCTGGATCCAGTCCGAATCCTGCCGGTACAAGATCTTTGTGACAAACCGCATTACGGAGATTCTTGAGTATACTAGACCGGATCACTGGAGATATGTTGACACTGTAAGTAATCCAGCAGATGACATCACTCGAGGCAAGAGACTTGATCAATTGTCTGCAACCAGTTCTTGGTTTCAAGGACCACCTTTTCTATATTTGCCCTATCAGCAATGGCCAAAATCTCCAGCCTTAAGAACAGAGGAGGTTGGGACAGAGCTGAGAAAACCTTTGTTTTGTGGACTTAATCAAGCATCAGTAAACTCTCTCAAGTATGATGCATCTCAATTCAATACCTGGTCAGAGTTGATTGAAGCAACTGTTGAGAACCTCTCTTTGGACTTAAGAGCTGAGACTAAACCTTCTCAAACACAAGCAGAATTATGTCTTTTGCGTCAAGCACAGGTGGAAGATTTCCCTGAGGAATATAAACTGCTAAAAAACGGTCATGGAGCTCCCTCACACAGCCGTTTAGTTGGTTTGGCACCAGAGTATGATCCCGTTACAGAGCTAATAAGAGTGGGTGGACGACTTCGTCAGAGTGAGGATTTGGATCTTGAATCTATTAATCCAATTGTTTTAGATCCTAAGAATAATGTTACCAAACTTTTGGTTGCTGATTATGACTCCACTCTGTGCCATCCAGGACCACAAAGAGTGTTCGCTCAGCTTCGTCGGAAATACTGGGTTCTGAGAGGGCGACAGTTAATAAAGAAGATTCAGAGATCATGTCTTGAATGCAGGAAGTGGAAAGGTGTGCCTTCAGTTCCTAGAATGGCTGATCTACCAGTTTCCAGACTTCGCCTGTATAAGCCCCCCCTTTTGGTCGACAGGTATGGATTGTTTTGGGCCTTTAACCATCAAAGTAGGTCGCCGACATGAGAAGAGGTGGGGCATTATATTCAAATGCCAGACGACACGGTGTCTTCATTTAGAACTCCTCTCTGGTATGGATACTGACAGTTTCCTCTTGGCTCTTCGAAGATTTGTAGCCCGTAGAGGTAGGCCCTATGAAGTAGTATCTGATCAAGGAACTAATTTCAAGGGAGGAGAAAGAGAACTCCAGGAGGCATTTTCGCAGCTTAGTCCTTCCTTCCAAGAGATACTAGCCCAACAGCAAATTAAATTCTCATTCAATCCGCCATATTCTCCCCATTTTGGAGGTACTTGGGAGAGAGAGATACGGTCTGTTAAGACGGCATTACGAGTAGTTCTGGGAATACAAGTAGTCTCAGAGGAAGTTTTGTATACAGTGCTCGTTGAAATTGAGGAGTTGTTAAACTCAAAACCTCTTGGCTATGTATCTTCAAATCTTTCAGACCCTGATCCAATCACACCAAATATCCTACTGATGGGGCGGCGAGATGCATCTCTTCCTCAAGTGATGTATGCAGATTCAGAACTACTTACCCGTAGAAAGTGGAGACACAGCCAAGTTCTTGCGGATCGATTCTGGGTCAGTTTTGTTCGAGATTATCTTCCAAGTCTTCAGACTCGTCAAAAGTGGGAACTTGATGGTAATCCTATAGCTCATTCTGCTATCGTCATGATTGTGGAACCTCAGCTTCCTCGGGGACACTGGCCTATAGGGACTGTCAGTAAGATTTTGCCAAGTTCTGATGGAAGAGTGAGAGTTGCTGAGATTTTCAGCAAAGGGAAATATTTAATTCGTCCAGTCAACCGTCTGATTGTTCTTCCTGAATTGACTGATTCTGATAATTCAACCACATGAACTTTCTGTAAATGCAAATATGTTAACATATTTGGGGGCGGCTGTAGAAAATCCTGCTGGGATCTGATTGGCTGACTGTGTCTTGATAAAGAGCACCTGTGGCCCTTACTAATTATGTTTCAGTCTCCTTTTGTTTGAACCAAAAGCTGTTGTTCAGACATGGCTTGTGTGGAATCGTTGCGTTGTTGATTATGTAAGTTTCCTTCTTGATTTGTTTTAGTTTAAATGATTGTGTTTGATATGATATTGAATTCTAGTTATGTTTAGTAGCTCTTTAATGTTATACTCATTTGATTGTTAAAGCTGATTTCAGATGTATGATTTAAGGTTTGCTATTGTGTTTGTATTTTATTAATGGTTTTGTTTATGGGTTTTAGAAACCAACAATTACCATCAATGCCATCTGTGAAATGTCTACTCCTATATGTCAGCACAAATAAACTGGGAAAAGTACTTGATGACTGAATGAGTTTTAATGGACCCACCATTCCAGTAGCAACAGCCAAATCAGCCTAAATTTCTACATCAATTTGCGGCTTTTGAGAATCGATATCCAATCGACATCATTAAAAAAATTTTTTTTTGTTCAGCCCTGATTCTTAGTTCATCTTAACTAAAGTAGTTAACTAATGAACCTTATTATAAAGTGTTACCGATTCCGTTTTTACCGATTCCAGAGGAGGAACATACACCTTTTCCACCTTGTGCTCAACCACAGGAATACCCTTCCCATTGTTCCACAAACTGATGGTGTTATTCTCCCTGCACACACGAACATGCAACACAGATATCTTCTCGAGCTACACCAGTGTACACACAGAGGGTAGGAAGTACTTACGGATCAGTGTTGACCTTGATGCAATTCATAGCCTTGTCCCTCTGTTTGTTATCAGCAGCATTCACTATGAATCAGAGTATGAGTAGCCTATTACACTATTACACTCAAGAAGTACATAATTTCTGCATAAGGTCGAAACTGAGTTGCCTTTCAAATGTTTGAGCTTCATTTAACAATATTTAATGCGCACTGATCAATGTTTATGTGAATTGCCTATTTTGAATCTCTTCATTATATGAAGAGACATTATTGCTTTATATGATTTTGATTAAACCACTCAGTTAATTTGGATAAATGTTGCAATTTTTTATCTTTCATGGTTTATGAAAGTTTGGGTTTCATTGATTTTCAGTGGAGGGACAGAAATCTCTCAGGTTTCATTAAAATATCTTCACTTGTGTTATTAAGATGAATGTGTAATGAGCTTGGAGTAACATTTGAAACTGTAATGATGCATAACATGTTTTAATTAAAAGCAGAAAAACAGTGTATGGCAAGAATAGTCCATTAGTAAACATTGCTAGCTGCAGACTACTTGACATTAACTATGTGATGTCTCTGCAGTGAAGTCAATTAGAAGCACTTACAGTATTGTTCAAAATAATAGCAGTACAATGTGACTAACCAGAATAATCAAGGTTTTTAGTATATTTTTTATTGCTACGTGGCAAACAAGTTACCAGTAGGTTCAGTAGATTGTCAGAAAACAAACAAGACCCAGCATTCATGATATGCACGCTCTTAAGGCTGTGCAATTGGGCAATTAGTTGAAAGGGGTGTGTTCAAAAAAATAGCAGTGTCTACCTTTGACTGTACAAACTCAAAACTATTTTGTACAAACATTTTTTTTTTCTGGGATTTAGCAATCCTGTGAATCACTAAACTAATATTTAGTTGTATGACCACAGTTTTTTAAAACTGCTTGACATCTGTGTGGCATGGAGTCAACCAACTTGTGGCACCTCTCAGCTGTTATTCCACTCCATGATTCTTTAACAACATTCCACAATTCATTCACATTTCTTGGTTTTGCTTCAGAAACAGCATTTTTGATATCACCCCAGAAGTTCTCAATTGGATTAAGGTCTGGAGATTGGGCTGGCCACTCCATAACATTAATTTTGTTGGTTTGGAACAAAGACTTTGCCCGTTTACTAGTGTGTTTTGGGTCATTGTCTTGTTGAAACAACCATTTCAAGGGCATGTCCTCTTCAGCATAGGGCAACATGACCTCTTCAAGTATTTTAACATATGCAAACTGATCCATGATCCCTGGTATGCGATAAATAGGCCCAACACCATAGTAGGAGAAACATGCCCATATCATGATGCTTGCACCTCCATGCTTCACTGTCTTCACTGTGTACTGTGGCTTGAATTCAGAGTTTGGGGGTCGTCTCACAAACTGCCTGTGGCCCTTGGACCCAAAAAGAACAATTTTACTCTCATCAGTCCACAAAATGTTCCTCCATTTCTCTTTAGGCCAGTTGATGTGTTCTTTGGCAAATTGTAACCTCTTCTGCACATGCCTTTTTTTTAACAGAGGGACTTTGCGGGGGATTCTTGAAAATAGATTAGCTTCACACAGACGTCTTCTAACTGTCACAGTACTTACAGGTAACTCCAGACTGTCTTTGATCATCCTGGAGGTGATCATTGGCTGAGCCTTTGCCATTCTGGTTATTCTTCTATCCATTTTGATGGTTGTCTTCCGTTTTCTTCCACGTCTCTCTGGTTTTGCTCTCCATTTTAAGGCATTGGAGATCATTTTAGCTGAACAGCCTATCATTTTTTGCACCTCTTTATAGGTTTTCCCCTCTCTAATCAACTTTTTAATCAAAGTACGCTGTTCTTCTGAACAATGTCTTGAACGACCCATTTTCCTCAGCTTTCAAATGCATGTTCAACAAGTGTTGGCTTCATCCTTAAATAGGGGCCACCTGATTCACACCTGTTTCTTCACAAAATTGATGACCTCAGTGATTGAATGCCACACTGCTATTTTTTTGAACACACCCCTTTCAACTAATTCAACTAATTGCCCAATTGCACAGCCTTAAGAGCGTGCATATCATGAATGCTGGGTCTCATTTGTTTTCTGAGAATCTACTGAACCTACTGGTAACTTGTTTGCCACGTAGCAATAAAAAAATATACGAAAAACCTTGATTATTCTGGTTAGTCACATTGTACTGCTATTATTTTGAACAATACTGTACATTTATATATCTATGCTTGGGAGGAACCCGTAACAACCCCTGCGTGACGACCAGCCCGCTGCAAAACAAATGTCCTGTCCTGAATAGACCCTGATTGGGCGGGCAGTTCCCCGGAAAGCATAAGCTAGTCGCACAGCCTCCACTATCCAGTGTGATAGCCTCTGCTTCGACAGCGCCTGCCCTTCTCTGGTTACTCACATAACCTTAGTTCCCTGAGAGGAGGGAACGAGACATTACATATGGGGAAATCCATTTCCTCTAAATTATGAAGTCTGATTGAATAACTCTTTTGCTTGCAATTAGCCAATAGCGCCCCCGGGCACCAAAAAACCTCAGAACCTTTGACCGAACGAGAGCTACGACGCTGGAAAGCTTTCCACACGGCAGGTAATGTAATGTCTATTTCCCTCCTCTCAGGGAACTAAGGTTACGTGAGTAACCGGAGACATTACCTTAACGAGTCAGTCTCTCAACATTACGTATGGGAAACAATAAAACCCCCGCCATGTTGAAATAACTGTCCGGCCCGGCTCACATCGAGCCACAGTAGAGCATAAGCACTTATTCTTACAGTGCTAGCTCTAGGTCGGATACCGGACCTGGTTGAAACACCTCTTGGCACCGAGTCAAATCGGCTCCTACACCAATCGTAATCCCATGCTGCCAGATAAACAACACTGGTGTGATATGGGGAAAATGCAGCAATATGTTGGTGCTTGGGAATACACTGCTGGCTTATAATGTGGGCATAATAAGGGGACCACACTAGATAGCTAATTAATAAATCAACCGCAGCTATTACTAAAATAACTGATGCTGTCTGTACAACCTGGTTGAAACCATGGCTAGGGCACGCCTGACTGCTCAATTCGCTCCTCCTGCACTGATAGCACATGTTATGCGAACGAGGGAATTTCCAAATTATAGAATCTCGCAAACGTGTTGCGTGACGACCAGCCCGCTGCGAAACAAATGTCCTGTCCTGAATAGACCCCGATTGGGCAGGCGGTTCCCCGGGAAGCATAAGCTATTCGCACAGCCTCCACTATCCAGTGTGATAGCCTCTGCTTCGACAGCATGCTGCAATCCTTGGCACCCGTGTAGCAGATGAAAAGCTGCTCTGATGTTCGAAACTGGCTAGTTCTGTTCACATAAGCACGCAGGGCACACACGGGGGACAAAGCGCACTTCTGAGGCACTGAATTACTGTCCTCCTCGGGGCAAAATGCTTGAATTGTAACTATCTGAGCTCTGAATGGCGTTGAGAGCACTTTAGGTGAATAGCCGCGTTTGGGTAAAACTGCATACACGCGCTGTTCACTATCGTCCGGTCCAAACTGCATACACGCGCTGTTCACTTACAGGGCATGCAAGTCTCCCACTCGTTTCCCGCAAGCTAGCACAAGCAGTAGCGCCATCTTAAATGAGAGCACTTTAAGGTTGCTAAACTTGGCTGGTTCAAAAGGTGGGTCGGACAGCGCACTAAGCACTAACGACAGGTCCCAGAATGCCATCTGACGAAGGCGAGGTGGATTAAGCTGCTTAGCTCCCCGAAGAAAGCTCATTATCAGGGGGTGCCTCCCCACTGAATGGCTGTCTAGCAAGTCAAGAAAAACAGCGATAGCGGCGACTTTCACTGTAGATGGAGAACTGCCAGCATCCAGACGTTCCTGTAAGAAGATCAGAATAATGAAGATATCGCAACTCCTGGGGTCCTCATTTTTGTCAACACACCAGGTAGCAAATATGTTCCAGGAACCACGGCTGGTTGGGCCATTTGGGTGCTACCAGGATCAACGCACATCTCTCCTCCTTGATCTTTTGCAGCACCAGCGGGATTAACTTGACTGGGGGAAACCATACTTCTGTCCCTTGGGCCAGCGGCTCGACAGCGCGTCTCCCCCCAGGGGGAATGCTGTCAGTGAGAAGTACAGAGGGCAATGGGCGTTCTCCTGCAACGCAAAGAGGTCGATCTCTGCTTTGCCAAACAGATTCCAGATCATATTTATTGTTTGCGGATGGAGCCTCCATTCTCCGTGTACAATGCTGTCCCTGGACAGCATGTCCGCACCGCAATTCAAACTGCCCGGCACGTGCACTGCTTGAATCGACAGAAGTACCCTGTCCGTCCATAAAAGCAGCTGTCTCACTAATCCCTGCAGGGATCGCGAACGCAAACCTTCCTGGCGATTGATGTATGCCACCACTGCCGTGTTGTCCGTTCTGATGAGAACATGACGGTCTTTCACGAACGGAAGGAAACTGTGCAGCACGAGATGTACCGCTTCCATCTCCAGGCAGTTTATATGCCAGCGCGTCTGGTCCCCTGCCCACATACCGAATGCTGGTCTGCCATCGCATAGGGCTCCCCAGCCTGATATTGATGCATCCGTAGTGACCACTACACGTCTGACCACTCTGCCCATAGCAGCACCCTGCTCGAATATGGTCGTGCCGAACCAAGGTGCCAGAGTCTTGAGACATGAACGCGTAATGATAAGGCGTTCCCGCTAGTGTAGCGGTCTCCAAACTTTTTAGCACCAAGGACCGGTTTAATGTCAGACAATATTTTCACGGACCGGGCATTAAGGTTCGAAGGATAAATACAACAAAATAAAATGATACGACTGGCATAAAAACTGTGGTATATTGTAAATATAATAATAATAATGAATCCACTGTGTATTCGTATGCAACTTTATTAGCAGCGTCCTCGTAACATCGCGCCAACAACATAACATGAATAATATATAATGAGCGAGTACATCATGAATCCATTTTCCAAACCTTGTTTTTGTCTTATCCTTAATCACTATGGTACACCTATAATATGTGTATTTTCGGACTATTTTAGTCTGGTTGGGGTCGGAAATGCTGCAGAGTAGCACAGTACCTGTGTGACCCGCCATAGATGTAAACAGAGAGAAGTAGCTCCGGCTACAATGTTCTTCCGCCAGACGCGTGCGCCAAAAGTTACCAACTGCAGCTTTAATGCAAGTTATTTATTCTTTCTTGTGCGGCCCTGTACCAAATGAGGTACAGACTGGTACTGGTCCACGGCCTGGGGGTTGGGGACCGCTTGGCTAGTGTATTGTGAATCGTCTGGATGACAGCTTCGTGATCATAGTGCGCGAGTCCAGTATCATACCCAGGAATGTGATATATTGGTGTGCCAAGGAAGGAACCATCCATCCATCTCTAAGACGGCAGCTCCTTGGGGGCTGTCCACTCCAATTCCATATCTGCCACTGCCTCCATGAGGATCGCCATAAGCTCCACATCCAGCGAGGCAGGGGTGGTTTCAGACGGGGCCTCAGACCACTCTCCCGGGCCAGAGGCATTCGTAGACATGGCGTCGTCCTCGTCATATCCAAACGAGACCATTTCCCGCGCTTCTAGTGGAGGGCGGCAACTGGCCTCAGAGAATGAGAGGGGATCTTTCACGTGAGGATGGCGTGGGCGTTGGGCCGATGCCAATACCTCGACAGAATCCGTCGACGGAGCTCTCTGCAGTCTCTCGGTTTGCAGCTCGACGCCAGCCGACGGGGGAGAGGAGACGTGAGAGGAGATAATTTTCCCCTCTGATTGCATGAATCCATGGCGAAACCAGACTCCAGTGAAGAAAAAAGATTCTGAGTTTCTTTGGCGCCCGCCGTCACTTATATTGATGGCTGTCAGCCAATCAGGTGAGGGCGGGGGCGCCATTGGCTATTTGCAAGCAAAAGAGTTATTCAATCAGACTTCATAATTTCAAGGAAATGGATTTCCCCATACTTAATTTCGAGAGACTGACTCAATAAGGGAACCTAATAGATCATGGGTAACAACAGCACAGGGAACTGCAGCGGAAATTATGGTTACCATGGTAACTTTTTGTTTATGTCTAAACCTTAAAGTAACTACATTTATCAGTAACTTGCTTGAACAATAAAAACAAATTACCTTCAGAGGTCCTTCTGTACCAGCCATTCTTACATTTAACGTCTAGCACGAAACGATTTAAACTATGATACAAACAGATCTGCCTTGTGCTGCTGTCAAATCTCTACCCCTTCTGAATTATGGAAGATGCCTCAAACTATCCGAATTAAAGTGATGAACGACTGGACTAATCCAATGATACAGACACTAACCGCTTTTCAAATTTCAAATCACACATATCGGTATTTGCATAGACAGTAAAAGGTATTTGAGTTGTCTTTGACCTTTCTCTGTCAGTAGCTGTCTATGGTCAGTCGTGGGTTGGGGCTTGTTGCATTTCTAACCAATAGCGTTAAAGATTGTGAGCAGCCAGCGACCCGCCTCCTTTCATGGGTCCAATAAAAAAGGCGATAGCACCCAAATCCAATGATATTTTTGTTCCGGTTTCTCTCACTGTCAAATCCACTGTCAGCATTGGAAAATATTTTTTACTGTTGTCATTATATTTCCGTGAATGGCATAAAATATGTTGAGAAAAGAAAGAGTGTTTGAGGATAAAATATATTAAATCACATATAGATATTTATAATGTTTATTCTTAACGTTACAGCTTCTAATAATTATTATTTAGAAAGTAATATTAACAATATAGCAATATATTAGGTACGAATAAAATAATAATATATCTAATTATAACTGTAAAAATATTATTTTAACTTTAAATTAACTGATATCTTTTTAAATTAGCGTGCATATTAAATTCATATTGTATGTTTCTTTGAAGTTGTGTGATTGCATTTTGAAAGACGATAATCCACTTTAGTCAGCTATATATCTACCATATATAGCCTAGGCCTACACATATAGGTAGCTTTATATATGTTTATATATATATATATATTTGGAAGTGAAATGGAAGCAGGCGCACATAGATTTCCTCTGTGATGGGACATAAAAGCTGATTGGTTGGAGTGGTAATAACATTGATTCATGATGCACATGTGCCTCTACCTCCCTCCCCATTTTGTCTCTCTCTCTCTCTCTCTCTCTCTCTCTCTATCTCTCTTTCTCTCTCAGCCTCCTTCATTTCATCACTGTCCTTGGGTGTGTATAGCAGTGTATGACATTCTGTTCCTGAGGACTATATGTGTGTGTGTGTGTGTGTGGTGGTACACGCAGAGAAGCCCAATGACGTTGTAAATTTGTGCTCACCCAGGAATAGAAGTCTTCCAGCAGCATCCAGTGAGCAGGCCAGGAGCTGAGCTTTGCTGTGGGATACTCAACTACATAGAGGTTAGTCTGTTTATCTAGCTTTTCTCTTCCTTCCTGTCCCTGCTCCATCCATCTTTCTAAATGAAATATTCATGATTTACATCCTCTGACTGTCTCCTGCAGCTCTTATAGCAGAGGTGAGCTATATTAATGCTTGCTAATGTAAGAATGTAAGTAAGTTTTTACATGTTTTTCTCAATCAGGCATCATGTGTATTAAATACAAGGTTATACATCTCTGCGTAGCCAAGTACCATTTTTGTTGTTTTAGCCCTGCAGTGAAAGTGAGCTGTTATTTGCTGATATGTGCACACAGGTCAGATTCATCCCCTCCCATCTCCATATTGATTTGTTTGCTATTGCCATTGCCTGCCTGTCAGCTACTTAGCAGCCCCCCCCCCCCAACCCCCACCCCCTAATTCTTATAGATGAGATAATGTATGTGTGTGGGGGGGGGGGGGCAATTTTATGGCCATTAGCTTCATATCTCCATCACTGTGAGATGACGTGTGAAAGTGAGGCCCTTACAGGAATACAGACAGTGTCAGTTGCCTAGACAGTCAGATTTTGTGATTTCCTAATGAGAACCAAAAAGTTAGCTGTGTGCTATAACATTGTAGTCCTTTTTTGTGTTTGTTCTGTGTTTTGTGACTGTTTATTCAACCACTTTAAAAAAAAAAAAAGTGCAAAAACTGTCACTGGGGCAGAATCATTTCAAAAGGTTCTATAAATATGCACATTTTAGGAGTAAATAAGTCAAGAAAGTGACAGCTTTTGTACCTTTTTTCTGACAGTGTAGAAGACACCTAGTTAATAGGTCAGAGATATAAACTCAACCACAGGGGAGGTGAACCTTTTTCAACCTCCTCTCCTAATCACAATCCCTCTCTATACGCTATACCATCACTGTAAAATGCTCCATTAAAAACCTGTTAATTGGTTAAAGGTAAGTTATTTGGTAAAATAAAAAACACGAATAGATCTAATTGGTCAATTTATGTAATTTTACAGTTAAAAACTACGGTTAAATACAGTTTTGTTTTGTTAATAAATGGATAAATGCATCACATGTGATGGTTTTCCATTTAAATAACTGTTTCTTCTTAGTTATTTTCTTCTCATGTTGTTGTTAAATAAGGATTATTGCATTATTTTAGTGTCATGTATGTTACCATGATGTATTATTTCTCAGCTTCTTGAAAAGCTACTTGTGCTACTAGCTACTAGCTACTAGCTTTTTTTATTTATTTTAAGGTGGTTTTGGTGGCATATTATGAAGGTAAAAATATATTTTATTAACATATTGTTGAAAAATGTGCATATCAGCCTAAAAGAAGCAGATAAATATAGACAAACCGATAGATTGTGGGCGTATGGATGGACAGAGGGATAGACAGGTTGACAGACAAGAGACAGACAGATAGATAGATATAGGGCTTAAAGTTTTCACGCGTGTATCGTTTTTGGCATTTTCAAGTTCATGAGTTCACCTACCAATGGTATGAGAGGAATACAGCTTTCATTTTCAAACAAACAAACCTTACTAGGAGTCAATCAGAAGTAGGCGCAGGTTTGAATGTGGTTGAGATCCAGCTGCAACTGAGTCCCAATAAGCATAGATGCCGGAGCGAAAACATAGTCGGCATGAGATATGAAGCATGATTATGAAGATTATGAAGCATGGAAGTAAAAAAAAAAAGTTTTAAATGAATGTGAACTAAATTAAGAATTAAGAAATTAAAGGAATGTATGAATTAAAAAAAATATATATAAATGCATTATGGAGGACTGACTGTTTTTTAATATTTGCTTTTCATTTTCCCCCAGTAATGCCTAAAGCAGTGTTTAAAAGTGCAGCGCTTCTTTTTTTTTTTTTTTTTACAGCTTTCTTTTTTTTTTTTTTTTTTTGCTTTAACCACATAGACAGATAGATAGATAGATAGATAGATAGATAGATAGATAGATAGATAGATAGATAGATAGATAGATAGATAGATAGATAGATAGATAGATAGATAGATGTTATGAATATAATGGTAAGGGCACTGACCGCACTAAGGTGCTGGGCAGCAGATGGCACAGCGGTCTGTTGCCTGGACACTGTGTATGTGGCAGCCAAATCCAACCTGGCCAACTAGTCAGTGCAGTACATAACACCTCTTTAAGACAGTTCTTGGTTCCCCCTAAAATTCAACTACAGTAATTCAGAAATGTATAACATAGATGTAAATACTCAGAAATAGTTTGCTATTAAGCATTTAGTTTAACCTTCATAATATTGTTTATTGTCATTTCTGAATATTTGTCTACATACAATTCTGAGCTTGGTCAATTATCTTAAATAATTTCATTCAGTGGTAATATGAGAAGCAGATTTAAGAATCAAGATTGCAGACACAATGATCAGTGACATCTGTGCTACACAACTTGAAAAGCCAAGACTGCCACTGCTCTGTACTGTATGTGGCCAAGATAGAAATTGTCTCTTGTCCATATGCAGTTACATTTTAAAGTTTCCCTCTTTCAGATTGAAGATGTCCTCCACTCCACTGGCCGAGGCAGAAGAGGATGTGTTTGGTGAGTGACCTCTCCCGTCTGCCCATCCCCTCCCCCCCTCCATTAATGTCCAGATCTTCATTTCCACACTCCCAAAGCACCGAGTGCATTAGTCTGGCCTCTAAAAGCACCAGGGGTTGTGATTCCCTCTGAGCATGTGCACTGGTTTGTTTTAAAGTTATAAATATTTTATCAAACATTTTTGTGAATTTTTAGATGCCATCTATCTTGGATGAGGAACAATGTTAGGCCTATATGTATAATGGGCACATTTAAGAGATTGGCTTCACAGGTTTTTTGTACAGGCTTTGGTGGTGCAGCTTGCTGAGTCAGTGTCTTAACCACAGAAGTTAGTGCTGAGATCTGAAAACAAGTTGGGAGAAGAAAGATTTGGCTATGGAATAGAGTAGAACCGTGTGACAGAGCCTAAAAATTCAGAATGTTTATGAGCATGTTTCCACTCCCCTAGACCCAATAAGCAGCCTACAACATAGAGTGCATTTGTGTCCACAAGCTTTTTCTGTGGCATTGATTCCATAAGTGTTTTTTTATTATTAATTTTTTTGTGTTTTTGTGTATGTATGTATGTGTGTAGTTATACCTTTTGAAAGGGTAACACACCAATGACAGCTTTTGTACTATTTTTTTCGTAGACATGTAATGTCATATCCCACAATGCTATGCTCTCAGATGACATAATAGGCGCGTTCGACTTTAAGCCGCGCTGCACAGAATGATCACTGTATGAAATCAAAATACAGCGAGAGCGATTCAAATTGGATCTGTGTGCTTTCTTATCTCTCTCACCATACTTTGATGTCATAAAGTGATCATTCTGTGCAGCGCTGGTTCAAGTCGAATGCACCTAATGTAATATGACTGCTTTGGGCTGCTTTTACTGCCTTTAATTGCCACTTAATTAAAAATTCATTGTGATGAGGTCATGTGACAAACAATGATGTCATGTGACAACAAAGTGTAACCTGACCAAATGTTTATAAAATTTGACATGCACATATTCTTTAAGTAAATTTCCACTTCACATAACAGTACTAATTTTTTTTAAAACAATGCAGCATAAAATTCAAATAAATACAAAAGTCCCTGATAAAAACTGATGAATTTGACAGCATAATAATCATTTGGACTTCACTATTGTTTGATGGCTTGTGACCATCGATCTTACTCTTGATCACATTCCAAATGTTTTTAATGGGGTTTAGGTCTGGAAATTGGGGCAACAGGGTTTTATCTGTTGGTCCTCCATTCACACCTTGATTGACCTGGCTATGTGGCATGGAGTGTTGTCCTGCTAAAAAAAAAAACAGTTCTCAGAGTTGGAGAACATTCTCAGAGCAGAAGTAAGCAAGTTTTCTTCCAGTACAACTTTGTACGTTGCTTGATACATGCACCCTTCATGAAGACGAATGTGCCTGATGCCAGCCTTGCTGAAGCACCTCCAGATCATCAGCGGTCCTCCACCATATTTCACAGTGGGTGTGTGACTCATAGGCCTCTCCAGGTCTCCTTCTAACCTTTAGATGACCAGGTGTTGGGCAAAGCTGAAATCTAGACTCATCAGAGAAAGTCCTTATGGCTTTTCTTTGCTTCTCATTGATGTCTTCTTTTATTGCTTTGCACATTGACTTCAGCCCTGCACCTAGGAACCTGTTTCGAACTGTCCTCACTCTGTAGCTTTGTTTTGAAATTGTAAGGATGGAAGCAGCCCACTGTATCCCTCTGTCAGGAAAGCCAGATCTGAACTCTTCTTGTCCTCCCTCAAAGCATTTCTTTTCAACTCTTTTGGCATGGTCAATAGTTATCATTTCATTCCAATTATTTTTGAGGTACTACTAGCAGCATTGTTTTTTGCCATCCAACTTGGTCCTATTCCAGAGCTGTATGTAGAGTATGTATTTTGTATTATTGAATTATATATTTACTAATTCTAGGTTTCACAGAGCCATTTAAACCACAACAAATTTAAATTCATGAATACAATAATGTAGAGTTGTGCAATACACTACCTCACGCTCTAAAAATGAAATATTGAAATAGAAACATTCATGAAATTCTTCTAAGTTTGTATTTTTCACACATCTACACACTTCACAGTGCCATTCTTTCTGAGGGTTTTGACTGACCCTCACACACACACACACACACAGGTGTACATGAGGAATGGCCACCCATCATTCATGTAAGTAATCTAGGCTGTTGGCAGCTTAATAGAGCTTTAGGCCTGCTTTACGGTGTCACTATACATTTTATGGATTGTAACAAAAACACAAATATGTGTAGGAGTGTGTGTTGAGAGCAGTGCAGCAGTCTTTTATGTCTTTTTTTAACACCATTGTGGTGTTAGTTTGTGCTTCTTGGGCTACATGTTTGCCTCCAAATGCTCAATATCAAAAGAACTCAGGGAGTAAACATACGTCTATGTGTTTTGTACCACATTAGATCTGACGGAGGCGGTTCCAGAGACCGAACTACTTGACAGCAGCCTACAGAAAGCCAAAGCACAACTGTCAATCAAAACCAGGAGGCATCGACCCTCCCGAACCCGTCTGAGAGACAGCGTGAGCTCAATAGATGGAGATGACAGCATTGATAGATTGGTGTGTATGCTGTAGATTTCATGCGTCTGTCCAAAAAGGACAATTATGTCATGTGTCATGTTATTTACCCTTGTGTTATTCCAAACTCATATGTTGTTAAAAGGAACATCATCAAGGGTTTTTTTGTGTTTGTTTTTTTGATGGAGTGCCATGCTGACTCAATGAATGCCCTGTAGGCAAGAAAAGACTGGACTTTAGTTGTAATAAGCACTATAAATAAGCAACAATACAGTAAAAACAGTACAATTATAAAATATTATTACAATTTGAAATAACTGTTTTCTTTTTATATATATATTTTAGATTGTAATTTTTTCATGTGAACCTTAATTTTTAGCAGCCATTACTCCAGTCTTCAGTGTCAAAGACGTTGATATGCTACAGTAGAAAAACCATTATATTATTATTTAAATAGTAGAAAGTTCAAAATAAATGTGAAAATTATCATTTTTATAATAAAATTTGTATAGTAAAATTACTAAATTAAAAATGTTCTTACATAAAATATGTATTTTATGTCACTTTTGATCAGTTGCATCCTTGCAGAATGCATCAGAATGCATCCTTTCTTAATAAAAGTATTCCTTTTTTTTTTTTTCTTTTTTTTCAAAATTTCACATTATTCCAAAAATCTTCTCTTCTACCAAAGCTCTTTATTGGTACTATAATGTTGCTTTTTGGTGGTAATTTTTGGAGATTAACAATCATCATCATCATCATCATCATCATCATCAAAAAAACGATTATAGTTTTTATCATCATTTTGAATAATTTTTATATTGCATGTTTTCATTTTAATTTTAGTTCAAGTTTAGTAATTTTGTAGTTTTTTTATATGTTTTTAATAAGTTTAATATGTACATATATAGATTTAATTATTTTATTTTATGTTTTAGTTATTTTTGTACATCATGTTAAACTAAATGAAAATGGGAAATCTTACTTTGTCAACAATCTGACATAAAAAAGAAAAATTCAAATATATTTTATTTGATTTCAGTTAACTTTTTTTATGGTTTTAGTTTTAGTTTCAGATTCAGTTAAACATGCATTCATGTGAGACTCATGGGATATATGTCATTGTGTGTGTCTGTGGTCTAGAGTTACGGTGGCTCCGTGCAGACCTCATCTTCTCCAATCCACCCTTCCTTTCGCTGCTCCTCCCCCTCCTCTGACCTGCTCCTTTCCTCCCCTTCCACACGGAGAGACCGAACCTTCACCTTTGACCCTTGCACTGTGGTTGGAGAAAGGGAAGCACAGGATGAAAGACGGAGCTACAGGCACCTGTACACCTCCTCTCAAGAGGCTTTGCCCCTCACACCATCTAAGTCTCCCTCCAGACCCTGCGTCCATTCAGAGACATCTTCCCCAGCCCATCTTTGCCAGTCACGTGAGGGCAGCCAACCCCTTCTACACTATGGAGAATACTCACAGAGCGAAGGTTTGATCTGCATTAGAACATCTCATCTAATGTAATATAATATGATCTCACATCACATATATTTGTATATGTATATACACATGTAAAGCTACTTTATGATTATTTAATATAATGTGCTAACAAACTAATCAGCAAATTTAACTTTTACAATTAATGTGAATTTGATTCTGAAATTATTTTGATACTAATAGTTATTCTGATCCTGAATCTGATTCTGACCTGGGGTGCGTTTCCCAAAACCATAGTTGCTAACCTGTTAGCAACTTAGTTGGTTGGCAATGGGAAATTGCATTGCAACCAACAAAGTTGCTAACTTAGTTAGCAACCAAGGTTTTGGTAAATGCACTCCTGGATCAGGTCATCCTTTTTGTGCCGGTTTTCAAAGCAACATTGGATTAGATCACCCTGATCCAGACACAAACTTTTCCAGATGATCAAATATGGATTCCAGCGCTGTAAATGGGATTACATATCCACATGTAAAATATATATTTTAAACAGTTTAAAAAATGTTGTTCCTGAAATCCATTCTGAATCCATCCTTCTACTGGGATCATGATAATCCATATTTTTTTGGGATCAAATTTACAAGATACTTCAAATCTGATTACAGAATCCTTTTTTTCTGTTGAGCAACCCATTTTCAAGAATATGATAAAAATATGATCTCATTTCTTTTGCTAAACTTATATGTGTCCAATTTAGAGCACTGGAAATTCAGATTTGGTAATCTGGAAAAATTGGTAATATGTCCTAGGATGATCCAGTCCAATTTTGCTTTGAGAAAACTGTCATAAAATGAAGATTACCTGATCCTGGATAGCAAAACATGGGATCATTCTGCTCCATATTAAACTTTTCAAACTGCTGGGCCCAGATTCTGATCTGGATTCTGATGCTCATATTGATGATCTGTTTTCAGACGACAGTCATGACACAGGCCCTGATGAACCTGATAGTCCAACAGTGCTTCTGGACAAGAAAACCAGGCGACGTTTTCTTGATCTGGGGTTAGTATCTTAAGAGTTTCGAAATACAAAATAATAATGATTAAAAAAATCAGCAGTTACACTCATATTTTTAAATGTAAATGTATTTAACCATATTATTTATCATACCAATCATGCTAACTATGTCAGTAAACATTTTGGAAGATTTTAAATGTTTTTTGTTATGTAAAAAATGCTGGGACAACTATAAATGAGCTGGGGGGGTTTTTTCTGACAACTGTAAACACTGTGTATGTGAGAGTAAAGTTTGTTTATCATTCAGATGCAGTAGTAGTGGCCAGAGTTGGGCTTTAAAGGTTATCTGCTTGTTTTTGTTGGCAGGGTCACTTTACGTCGCACATATGGAAAGGTCAGGAAAGACAGATCCAACAGACTGTCAGCAGGAAATCGGTATGTGTGTGAGTCTGTCGTGCATTTATTCGGCTAATGCATATATAGACATAGATTTGTATTTTGTGTTTGTATCCAGGGATTCAGAGAGGACAGAGAACCGATCCTTGCGTTCTTCTGGTCCACCATTTGTGCCTTTCTCTTGGTTAAGTGAAAGAATACGAGGTTCGGGCTCCCCCAGGAACAACCAGTCCCCATCCAGACCTTTCACCCAGGTAACCTAACCTCAATTAGGGTCCACAGGTTCTATTACTGTATGAGTAAAAATAGAGTGCTAGTGCTGTAGTGATCATGTATTTTATAGGCCGTAATTTATAACCCACCTTATTCCCACTACAAATTTTCACATGGATTTTTTCCTGTTCAGTGTAATGCTGTTTAATGTCCCCCAACAACCTCTGTAATCCCATTTAGCCACTTTTTAGCAACTGGCTTTTCAAAACAAGTGAAAGCTTTAAAAATCTCAAAGGGGTGTTAATGATGTATTTTATGCCATATAATAAAACATGAAAATATCTTGAACCTCTGTTCACCACAGACCTTATTTCAGGTATTCAACCAGACTTTAG
Source organism: Carassius gibelio (assembly GCF_023724105.1). Lineage (NCBI taxonomy): Eukaryota > Metazoa > Chordata > Actinopteri > Cypriniformes > Cyprinidae > Carassius > Carassius gibelio. The sequence goes on from NC_068382.1 coordinate 4,970,214, forward strand.
GAAGCTATCATTTCATGTCATGTTGGGTTTGATGGCACTACGGTAGGGTAACATCCCCTAATTCATAGATTTATGAACAGTACCTGCCATTCCCTTTCAGTCCCTTTCAGTGGGACCTCTCCATGGTGCTGGAGGAATGCCAACAACCTTTTGTGCCTCTGTATGAAAATAATGATAAATACTGCAGTTTATATATGAATTCTCTCAAGGATCATATTAAAAGCCTCTTTGACAGAGATTAATTATTTATTTTAAACAGACAATAATGGAATATTATAGTGCTGTAGCACTCATTCCACTTTCTTCAAGGGCTCCAGTACTGATGAGGACTTTGATTCTTCAGTGGGTTTACTAGAAGACTGCAGACCCTGCAAGACTGAGTCATCACAACCCTATCAGACCCTCCCTGAGCATTCAGATGGGGTGAGATAAATTAACTTAAACTATATTGTGTAAATTACCCAGTCATGTCTAAATTTGGTCAGTCCAGTTGAGTTGCACCTTTAAAGGGTTAGTTCACACAAAAATAAAAATTAGGCTGTGTTACTCACCCCCAAGGCATCCTAGGTGTGTATGACTTTCTTCTTTCAGATAAAACCAAGTCAGAGTTATATTAAAAATGTCTTTGAACTTTCAAGCTCTGTCATTGCAGTCAACAGGTCTTGCAGTGCTTCAGTCCAAAAGAAGTGAAATAAAAAGCACCCATCCATAAAAAAAGTGTCTCACATGGTGAATCGATGCATTTTTGTGAGGAAATAGCCATATTCAAAACATAATAATCACTTTAATGTAGCTTGCGCTCACTGTTGTAAATGGAAGCAGTTGACGTGTGAGTTCGGCTTTGCGTAGGCGCTGCTTAGTAATTACGCACGCAGAAACGAAATGGAGAGATCAAAACAAAACAATGGTCTCTAATTAGAAGTACAAAACCAGAATTTGTAAAGAAGAATGTTGGAGAATTTCGATATAAGCCAAAAGGAGATTGGTTTTCCTTTGCTAATGTAAGGAGACTTTGCTTCTTTTGATCCTGTAAACAAACGGTGGTTTCTAACAACACTCACTGACGCAATGCTGACCTCCATACGTCATGTTCCTGGAACTGCTTCTGTGTACACTGTTGGCGCAAGTGGTTATTACGTTTCTGGAGCCATGTGAGACACTTTTTTTTATGGGTGCTTTTTATTTAATTTCTTTTGGACTAAAGCAATGCAACACCTGCTGACTGCAATGATAGAGTTTAAAAGATCAAAGACATTTTTAATATAACTCTGAATGGATTCATCTGAAAGAAGAAAGTCATACACACCTAGGATGCCTTGGGGGTGAGTAAAACACAGCCTAATAGAATAGTTCACCCAGGCTTATCTGAATAGTTAATACACATAAATAAGTACACTGCTAAAAGTACAAAAGTTTGAAATAATATACAGTGTATATTTTTAAAGTCTCTGACATCTCATACTTGAAGTACTCTTATGAAGACTGTGTTTGATCAAAAATACAATGAAAACAGTAATATTGTGAAATATTATTGCAATTTAAAATAACTGTTTTTCTATTTTAAAACATTTTAAAGAAATGTATTCCTGTGATGGCAAAGATGGATTTTCAGCATAATTACTCCAGTCTTCAGTGTCACATTATCTTTCAGAAATCATACTAATATGCCATTTGATTCTCAAGAAACATTTTGAATAGGGGTGCTCCGATCACGATCGGCCGATCGTTAATGCGCATCTCGTCAGTAAAGCCGGTTCTCTAATCAACGGTTAATTCCATCAGGTGCATGATTTCACATAGAGCAGCTGTTACTACACAGAGCCGTTGTTAATAGAGAAGATGCGCAAATCCACTTCATTTTCAGCGTTTTTTGGTGGATCTTCTCAGTTAACAACGGCTCTGTGTAGTAACAGCTGCTCTATGTGAAATCATGCACCTGATGGAATTAACCGCTGATTAGAGAACCGGCTTTACTGACGAAATGCGCATTAACGATCGGCCGATCGTGATCGGAGCACCCCTAATTTTGAAAACAGTGTTTATGATACCTTTTATTTTTTATGGAATTCATGATACTATTCAAAAGTTTGGGCTCAGTAAGATTTAAACAATTATTCATTAATACCTTTATTCAGCAAGGACTTATTACATTTGATCAAAAGTGACAGTAAAAACATTTACAGTATAGTGTTACAAATTATTTCCCTTTCAAAGAAATGCTGTTCTTTTGAACTTTCTATTTATCAAAGAATCCTGAAAAAAATGTTAAGCATCAAAATGTTAAGCAAAAAAAAATTTTAAGCATCAAAATCTGTTTTCATTATTGATAATTATAAGAACCACTATTAATATTTGAGACCCAATAATAATTAATATTAACTGAACCCAAATAATCATATTAAAATGATTTCTAAAGGATCATTTTATACTGAAGACTGGAGTAATGATGCCGAAAACTCATCTTTGCAATCACAGGAATAAATTAAATTAAATCAACTTTTTAAACTGTATTTTTGATCAAATAAATGCATGCTTCGTGAGCATAAAATACTTTTTTTTCAAATGATATTAAAATATTAATTATTCCAAACCTTTGAAGAGTCCAGCTATTGAATGCTAAATCCAAAAAGGGACAGAAAGGTTGTAGAACTGCTTGCAAGAACATCTTAAAATACAGGCAGAACATTAATATAGATTTTTAATGGAGGAACATTTGGAGATCGATGGCACTGGCACACTGCTATACAGCAAAATCGTTCACCTAGAAAGAAAATCATATTATATTGAACTGAAACAGATTCACACTAGCTTAATCATATTAAAGGTGGTTTGTGCTGCATATTCAATTTGTGCTCAGTAAATAAACTGCTGTGCTGTTTAAATATGCTGAATTAAAGCATGTGGTACAGTTTCCTGTTGATTTGCTTGAGCAGTCTTTCTTCAAACATTACAGTTATGACCAACAAAGGTAGTTTGCTCCTTGTTAAAAAAAAAACAAAAAAACATTCTGTCTATATTTTTCTTTTATTTATTTTTCTTTTTTCCAGAATGACTGTGACAGTAGTCGTGGCACAGATTTCAGTTTTAAGAGGAAAATGCTTTCTGCTGCTGGTAAAGATAGGACGGAGCGACAGAATGGTGTTCATGGAAAACGGGACAGCGGGAAAAATGGACAGGGTGAAGATGGACAAAAATTACTGACCACTTGATGGCGTTTCTGAAAGACTGAATACAGTACGCTGCAGGTGCCATTATTAATGTCAAACATTGCGATGGCTTTCACAATGTATTACTGATGGATATAGAAATAAAGGTGACTTGCAAAATTTGTTCATTTACATATATTATTGAAAAAAAATGATTCATGAACATGTGTGCAATGTGTCTAAATGTGAAAATTATTGTGTACGAATGTACATTGTTTTGTAATTTATTTGTAATTTATTGAACATTAATAAGATGTCTTCAGCATGTTTGTCATGAAAACATTCACATAAAGAATAATTCTGACATATTATTTAGAAGAAGAAAAAATGAGTTCAAGATGTGCTTAATCTGGATTATGGATAACAACAGGTCCATGAAGTTAAAAACGTTTCAAAACCAGGCTCAAGCCAGTTTGATGACTTAAATACACTTGACAAAATGAATGACAAATTAGCACAATAACTCATATTCATCTGAATATGTGGGCATTTATATCTGACCTGTATCATTAAATCTGTCATTACAGAGAGATTAGTTGAGGGGTGTTCTGGGATGAAGACTATGGCACGAGGATGAAAGCAGTGTCTGGAGTGTTGTGGAATTGTAGAAAATAAAAAAAAAATCTATGTCATAAATGTGATTTTACAGCTTTAGGCAGAACCTGGATGAGCAATAAGAACTTATTCCACCCAAAGGGATGCTGCTTTTGAATCTATGGGCTGACATATATAGTAGCTACTGTAGTCCCGAACGAATCACCCGAAGAGTGCTTTTAAGTGAATCAGAATGATTTAGCACGGCAAGTGTAACATTACCTTAAAAATTATAATTTGTCCATCATCGATCTCCTGTTCCTCCTCACCCGCTGAGACATTTCGAATCCGACATCAAGACTCAATAGCAATATCAGAATTCTGTCAGATTTAGCTCTACCTTTTCTGTAAAACTGAGACAAACACCGACTCTTAAAATGTGTATTTTTATATCAAATAAAACCTCAGTGTAAAATGAACACTTGTTATTTTACTATAGAGTATGAACCATTTATGAAATCATTAAAGAACTGTCTGGAATCGTTCAGATGAACTATAATCGGAACTATTAATTATTTTAAGATATTTCTGAATATTATAATTATTAACGTTATTATTCTGATTGAGAATTCAAATGATGTTGTAAACACCGTTATATTTTCAAAATAACACTGCACTTGGAAACCTGTATTTTTAAGATTGTGTGTAGTATATGGGACATTGATTTTATGCTTTCATTTATAACATGATACTGAATTAATTACTCAGTTATTATTACCATATACGCGTATTATTTATTTTTATCAAATAAAACCGTGGTATTACCGTGATGTCGTGTCAAGACATGGTATGATGTTACATACGGAATTTTTATAGTGAAAACTCACTACACTTGCAGCGTTTCTTCAAAATCAAAAGTACAACGCAACACAATCTCTCGTCCAATCAAGAGATGCTACATCAGATCACCCAATCGGATGGATCTATGCTGCAGCAAACAGACAATGTCGGCCAATCAGAAGACGCGATCTTACAGAGCAATATGGCGGCGTTGAGGTGTAGGGAATTGTAAATGAACGAAAAACTAATTCATTTACTGCATAAACTACTACTACTATACTAGACTATTTTGTGGTAAGCGGTATTTTAAAAAGAAGAAATCACAAATTTACATTTTATCACATTTTACACGCCAACTATATACTGTTTTTTTATGAAATGAGATCTGACGTTCTCCTGCCATACAATAGGATGTGACTTTAAACTCAGTTTCTACGGTTGATTAATTTATATTTTGATCTATAGTTTAAGAAACAGTCAGGATGAAGGTGGTGAATCTGAAGCAGGCTATCCTGCAGGCTTGGAAGGAGCGCTGGAGTGATTACCAGTGGGCCATTAACATCAAGAAGAACTGTCCTAAAGGAGCCACATGGGACTACCTCAATCTAGCAGGTCATACCTAAATGTTTCACCTCATACTCAGTAAACAAATAAATGTATCATATTACGCATAAACTTGTTTGATAATTTTGAGGACATATGCACATGCTTATGTTTTAAGTTCTGATGTTCTGATGGTCTTTTCTGGTCTGTATATATATATATATATATATATGTGTGTGTGTGTATGTGTATATATATATATATATATATATATATATATATATATATATATATATATATATATATATATATATATATATATATATGGGGGTGTGTGTGTATAATTATCATGATTTTTAAGAATGTTTGGAAATGTTAACTGATATTTCCTTCTGACACATAGATATAAATAACATGATCTGCCAGAGGTTCAGTAATATCCAATAGAAAAAGAAAAAAAACTGTACAATGTGGTCTTTGCTATCCAAAACCCAGTCAGAAAACCGACAGCCCTCCAGAGTTGCTGTTAGATAACACTCTGTTGTGTCGTCGTTAAAGGGTTAGTTCACCCAAAAATGAACATTATATCATTAATAACCCTCATGTCGTTCCAAACCCGTTAGACCTCCGTTCATCCTCAGAACACAGTTTAGAATATTTTTGATTTAGTCCGAGAGCTTTCTGACTCACCATTGAAATGTATGTACAGTTTACTGTCCATGTCCAGAAAGGTAATAAAAACATCATCAAAGTAGTCCATGTGACATCAGAGGGACAGTTAGAATTTGTTGAAGCATCGAAAATACATTTTGGTCCAAAAATAACAAAATTTATTCAGCATTGAATAAAACGCTGCTGATGTACGATGCTGCTGATGTGTTATCTTTGTTATTGGGTGCACCAGAAATGA